>NC_088405.1:72121702-72331702 GCF_034236695.1 Oncorhynchus nerka
TGCCTATTTTCCTAAGCTTGGGTCCCAGGAAAACACAGAATTTCTCATTTGGGTCCCAAGCTGAAAAAGTTTAAGAACCCCTGCTTTAGGTGTCTTTTGTCAAACTCCAAGCAAGCGCTCATGTGCCTTTTACTGAGGAGTGGCTTCCGTCTGGCCACTCTACTGTTTGGAAGGTTCTCCCATCTCCACAGAGGAACACTAGAGCTCTGTCAGAGTGACCATCACCACCCTGACCAAGGCCCTTCTCCCCGATTGCTCAGTTTGGCCAGGCAACCAGCTCTAGGAAGAGTCTTTTTGGTTCCAAACTTCTTCCATTTTAGAATGATAGAGCCACTGTTCTTGGGGACCTTCAATGCTCCAGAAATGTGTTGGTACCCATCGCCAGATCTGTGCCTTGACACAATTCTGTCTCGAGCTCTACAAACTATTCCTTCAACCTCATGGCTTGTTTTTTTCTCTGACATGCACTGTCAACTGTGACACCTCATATAGTCAGGTGTGTGCCTTTCCAAATCATGTCCAATCAATTGAATTTACCACAGTTGGATTCCAATCAAGTTGTATAAACATCAAGGGTTATCAATGTAAACAGGATGCACCTGAGTTCAATTTCGAGTCTCATAGCAAAGGGTCTTATGCTTATGTAACTAAGGTATGTTTTTTATTATTAGTAACTTGTTTTCGCTTTGTCATTATAGGGTATTGTGTGTAGATTGATGAGGAAAAACATGTATTTAATCCATTTTAGAATAAGGCTGTAACATAACATTTGGAAAAAGTCAAGGGGTCTGAATACTTTCCGAATGCACCGTATCTATACTCAAGTATCCCTGCATATTGTAAATTTGCTATTGGCACTAACCCTGTATTTGGCTTCCAATCTTATTTCTTGTTTTCTTTATTATAAATATTTATAATTTGTATTAGTTATACTATTTTGATAGGTTAATGCACTGCTGGTTAGAGCATACAAGTTAAGCATTTCACTGTACTTCTGCATGTGACAACTTGAACATGCATTTATTCTTGGCCTACTGTATGTTTGGTGTTGATTTATTTAGCCTATTTAATTATCATTGCTTAGCATTCCTATTAATAGGCCTACGTAGGCTGTTACGCCCAGATGTACCCTAAAGTGGTTTTGTTCATTTGAGTCTTTTCTATTTTTGCCTAGGTGTTTCAAAACCCCAATGACATAAATAAATATTTTCAAACAAGACCTTGAGAGATGATGATTGACTTTACTTGTCACGCCTTGGTCATTGTATTTTGTGTTTTTGTTATATGTTTGGGTAGGCCAGGGTGTGACATGGGTTTATATGTTGTTTTCGTATTGGGGTTTGTATAGTTGGGATCGCGGCTGTTTAGGGGTGTGTCTAGTTATGCTTGGCTGCCTGAGGCGGTTCTCAATCAGAGTCAGGTGCTTGTCGTTGTCTCTGATTGAGAACCGTATTTAGACAGCCTGACTTTCGCTTTGTATTTCGTGGGTGGTTGTCCTGTCTCTGTGTTGTAGTCACCAGATAGGCTGTAATTAGTGTCACGTTCCGTTTGTTGTTTTGTATTCTCACAGTTATTTCTTGTATCACGTTTTTCTTCATTAAAGTAACATGAGTAACCTACACGCTGCATTTCGGTCCGACTCTCTTTCCACAAACGAAGAACGCCGTTACGGAACCACCCACCACTCACGGACCGAGCAGCGTGGTAACTGGCAGGAGCTAAAGGACGACGTTATGGACAGCAGAAGTATGGATTATACGACGTGGGAGGAAATCGACAGGTGGGCGGCCGACCCAGAGCGAGTGCAGGAGCCCGCCTGGGATTCCCTACAGCAATGCGAAGAGGGCTATAGACGTATGGAGTCGAAAAGGAAAGCACGGAGGCGCAGAGCGAAAACCGAAAGTAACGGGGGAAAGCGCAGAGAGAGAGTGGCTGAGTCAGGAGTCAGACCTGAGCCTACTCTCCCTGTTAATCATGAAGAACAGTTGCAGTGGGAGAGACTACACCATTTGGAGATTTGGACATGGGAGGAGGAATTAGACGGTAAAGGACCCTGGGCGCAGCCGGGAGAATATCGCCGTCCCAAGGACGAAATAGAAGCAGCTAAAGCGGAGAGGCGCAGGTATGAGGAAGCAGCACGGCGACGCGGTTGGAAACCGGAAAGTCACCCCAAAAAATGTATTGGGGGGGGGGGGCTAGAAGGGAGAGTAGTTATGCCAGGTAGGAGACCTGCGCATACTCCCTGTGCTCACCGTTGGGCTAGAGAGACCGGGCAGGCACCGTGTTATGCTATGGAGCGCACGGTGTTTCCAGTGCGGGTGCAGAGCTGCGACACATACCAGCTCTTCCTATTGGCCAGGCTAGAGTGGGCATCGAGCCAGGTAAGCTTGGGCAGGCTCGGTGCCAGTGCGCCTGCACGGTCCGGTCTATCCAGAGCCACCTCTACACACCAGTCCTCTCTACACACCAGTCCTCCGGTAGCAGCTCCCCGCACCAGGCTTCCTGTGCGTGTCCTCGCGCCAGTACCACCAGTTCCAGCACCACGCACCAGGCCTTCAGTGCGCCTCGCCTGTTCAGCACAGCCAGAGCCTTCCTTCCCTTCTACGCTGTTGGAGTCTCCCGCCTGTTCAGCGCAGCCAGAGCCTGTCTCCTCTCCTGCGCTGTCGGAGTCTCCCGCCAGTTTTGCGCAGCCAGAGCCTTTCTCCTCTCCTGCGTTGCCGGAGTCTCCCGTCTGCCCAGCACAGCCAGTGCTCCCAGTCTGCCCAGCGTCGCCAGTCTGCCCAGCGTCGCCAGTCTGCCCAGCGCCGCCAGGCTGCCAGGATCTGCCCGACAACCAGTCTCTTCCAGATCTGCCCGACAACCAGTCTCTTCCAGATCTGCCCGACAACCAGTCTCTTCCAGATCTGCCCGACAACCAGTCTCTTCCAGATCTGCCCGACAACCAGTCTCTTCCAGATCTGCCAGACAACCAGTCTCTTCCAGATCTGCCAGACAACCAGAATCTTCCAGATCTGCCGGTCAACCGGAATCTTCCAGTTCCGCCAGCCAGCCAGGATTTACCGGAGCCGACTACCTGTCTGAGCTTCATCTCAGTACTGGGCGTCCTCTCAGTACTGGGCATCCTCTCAGTACTGGGCTTCCCCTCAGTCCCGGGCTGCCTCTGTCCCGAGATGCCCCTCTGTCCCGAGATGCCCCTCTGTCCCGAGATGCCCCTCTGTCCCGAGATGCCCCTCTGTCCCGAGATGCCCCTCTGTCCCGAGATGCCCCTCTGTCCCGAGATGCCCCTCTGTCCCGAGCTGCCCCTCTGTCCCGAGCTGCCCCTCTGTCCCGAGCTGCCCTTCTGTCCCGAGCTGCCCTTCTGTCCCGAGCTGCCCTTCTGTCCCGAGCTGCCCTTCTGTCCCGAGCTGCCCTTCTGTCCCGAGCTGCCCTTCTGTCCCGAGCTGCCCTTCTGTCCCGAGCTGCCCCTCTGTCCCGAGCTGCCCCTCTGTCCCGAGCTGCCCCTCAGTTATGTGGGGATCAGGGTGAGGACTATTAGGCCATGGTCGGCGGAGAAGGTGGATTATCCCAGGACGCGAAGGGGAGGAACTAGGACATTCATGGAGTGGGGTCCACGTCCCGAGCCAGAACCGCCACCATGGACAGACGCCCACCCGGACCCTCCATATGCTCTTGAGGTGCGTCCGGGAGTCCGCACCTTAGGGGGGGGTGTCCGTCACGCCTTGGTCATTGTATTTTGTGTTTTTGTTATATGTTTGGGTAGGCCAGGGTGTGACATGGGTTTATATGTTGTTTTCGTATTGGGGTTTGTATAGTTGGGATCGCGGCTGTTTAGGGGTGTGTCTAGTTATGCTTGGCTGCCTGAGGCGGTTCTCAATCAGAGTCAGGTGCTTGTCGTTGTCTCTGATTGAGAACCGTATTTAGACAGCCTGACTTTCGCTTTGTATTTCGTGGGTGGTTGTCCTGTCTCTGTGTTGTAGTCACCAGATAGGCTGTAATTAGTGTCACGTTCCGTTTGTTGTTTTGTATTCTCACAGTTATTTCTTGTATCACGTTTTTCTTCATTAAAGTAACATGAGTAACCTACACGCTGCATTTCGGTCCGACTCTCTTTCCACAAACGAAGAACGCCGTTACATTACTGGTTTAGAATTATGCTACCATTGATTGTTAGGCTAAAAAATTATAAATGTAATAAGAACATTTTAGATTTGGCTTATAAATAAAAACTAAAAACTGTTTTAAGTGAGAAGTAGACATTGGTCTGAAGCTGAAAAATAAAGGAAATTCATGAGTGCCATAATGCAAACTTCATCCATGCTCTACCAAGATTTTCCAGCACACAGCTTTGACTTACTACAGTACCTATGTTGGTCTACTATACTTCCAACAATGTGTAGGCAGGTTGCTTAGGATTCAAACCTTCTCAAAACAGCCTAATTCATATTCATTACAAAGGTAATGCATGGCATTCTTCTCACCTGACACAAAGACATTAACCCATTCCACTACCTTTTCAATACTTTTTTAATCCATGAAAGCATGCTTTGCTTTTATACTTACAACACCAGATTTGATTGAGTGAGTTGTTTTTTTTTGGTACTAATGTGCTGCCTGTCTGTATTTCCTTAAACCTTTATTTTAACAATACATATCATTGAAAAATAAATATGATCTTTTTTGGTCAGTAGGTACCCAACATAAAAAGCAGGATGTGGTATGTTCGACACAGTCACTCATATACACTGAGTGTACAAAACATTATGCTTTTTCCATGACACTGACCATGTGAATCCAGATGAAAGCTATGATCCCTTATAGATGTCACTTGTTAAATCTACTTAAAATCAGTGAAGATGGGGAGGAGATAGTTTCAAGAAGGATTTTTAAGCCTTGAGACAACGGAGACATGGATTGTGTATGTGTGCCATTCAGAGGGTGAATGGCACACGGGGAGATTGGCGGAGTCAGGGTTTAGACCTGAGCCAACTCCCCGTGCTTACCGTGGGGAGCATGTGACCGGTCAGGCACCGTGTTATACGGTGATGCGCACTGTGTCTCCAGTGAGCATTCACAGGCCGGTGCGCTCTGTGCCAGCGCCCCGCATTTGCCGGGTGGAATTGGGCATCCAGCCAGGACGGGTTGTGCCAGCTCTACGCTCGAGATCTCCATGGCCCAGTGTATCAGGTGCCTGCTCCACGCACCAGGCTTCCAGTGCATCTCCCCAGTCCGGTGAGACCTGTTCCGGTTCCACGTACCAGGCCTCCAGTATGTCTCCCCAGCCTGGTAAGCCCTGTGGCAGCTCCACGCACCAGGCTTCCAGTGCGTCTCCTCTGTCCGGTGAGACCTGTTCTGGCTCCACGTACGAAGCCTCTAGTGATGATCCATGGCCCGGAGCCTCCAGTGATAATCCATGGCCCGGAGCCTGTAGTGATGATCCATGGCACGAAGCCTCCAGTGATGATCCATGGCCCGGAGCCTGTAGTGATGATCCATGGCACGAAGCCTCCAGTGATGATCCATGGCCCGGAGCCTGTAGTGATGATCCATGGCACGAAGCCTCCAGTGATGATCCATGGCCCGGAGCCTGTAGTGATGATCCATGGAACGAAGACTCCAGTGATAATCCATGGCCCGGAGCCTGTAGTGATGATCCATGGAACGAAGCCTCCAGTGATAATCCATGGCCCGGAGCCTGTAGTGATGATCCATGGCCCGGAGCCTGTAGTGATGATCCATGGCCCGGAGCCTGTAGTGATGATCCATGGCCCGGAGCCTGTAGTGATGATCCATGGCCCGGAGCCTGTAGTGATGATCCATGGCACGAAGCCTCCAGTGATGATCCATGGCACGAAGCCTCCAGTGATGATCCATGGCCCGGAGCCTGTAGTGATGATCCATGGCCCGGAGCCTGTAGTGATGATCTATGGCACGAAGCCTCCAGTGATGATCTATGGCACGAAGCCTCCAGTGATGATCCATGGCACGAAGCCTCCAGTGATGATCCATGGCCCGGAGCCTGTAGTAATGATCCATTGCCCGGAGCCTGTAGTGATGATCCATGGCACGAAGCCTCCAGTGATGATCCATGGCCCGGAGCCTGTAGTGATGATCCATGGCACGAAGCCTCCAGTGATAATCCATGGCCCGGAGCCTGTAGTGATGATCCATGGCACGAAGCCTCCAGTGATGATCCATGGCCCGGAGCCTGTAGTGATGATCCATGGCACGAAGCCTCCAGTGATAATCCATGGCCCTGAGCCTCCAGTGATGACCCATGGCCCGGAGCCTGCAGTGAAAATCCATGGCCCGGAGCCTCCAGCGACACTCTGCAGTCCGGAGTCTCCAGCGGCGGTCTGCAGTCCGGAGCCTCCAGCGGCAGCCAACCTGACACAACTGTTTTTCTAAATGGTCCTGTTTTATCAATTGCTGTACTAAACAATGGAGAGTTCATTACCTCTGTCAAATGACTATGTAGCTTAAAGTTTACTTTTGCAATAAAGATGACGATACAATAATACACATTTACAATAGGCCTATATCTAAAAAAAAATAATGATTACTTTCCATGGTTTTTACACCGTAAGGTGTACAACATTATAACAGATAAAAGTATGCAATAAAAGTAAATTAAAAGTACACAATAATGACAAATGGCAACAAAAATAATGTAGTTATTCGTATATTTATTTAATATACACTGCTCAAAAAAATAAAGGGAACACTAAAATAACACATCCTAGATCTGAATGAATGAAGTATTCTTATTAAATACTTTTTCCTTTACATAGTTGAATGTACTGACAACAAAATCACAAAAAAATTATCAATGGAAATCAAATTTATCAATCCATGGAGGTCTGGATTTGGAGTCACACTCAAAATTGAAGTGGAAAACCACACTACAGGCTGGACAGTCTGTGGTGCAACGTGGCGTTGGTGGATGGAGCGAGACATGATGTCCCAGATGTGCTCAATTGGATTCAGGTCTGGGGAACGGGCGGGCCAGTCCATAGTATCAATGCCTTCCTCTTGCACGAACTGCTGACACACTCCAGCCACATGAGGTCTAGCATTGTCTTGCATTAGGAGGAACCCAGGTCCAACCGCACCAGCATATGGTCTCACAAGGGGTCTGAGGATCTCATCTCGGTACCTAATGGCAGTCAGGCTACCTCTGGCGAGCACATGGAGGGCTGTGCGGCCCCCCAAAGAAATACCACCCCACACCATGACTGACTCACCGCCAAACCGGTCATGCTGGAGGATGTTGCAGGCAGCAGAACGTTCTCCACGGCGTCTCCAGACTCTGTAACGTCTGTCACATGTGCTCAGTGTGAACCTGCTTTCATCTGTGAAAAGCACAGGGCGCCAGTGGCGAATTTGCCAATCTTGGTGTTCTCTGGCAAATGCCAAACATCCTGTATGGTGTTGGGCTGTAAGCACAACCCCCACCTGTGGACGTCGGGCCCTCATACCACCCTCATGGAGTCTGTTTCTGACCGTTTGAGCAGACACATGCACATTTGTGGCCTGCTGGAGGTCATTTTGCAGGGCTATTGGCAGTGCTCCTCCTTGCACAAAGGCGGAGGTAGCGGTCCTGCTGCTGGGTTGTTGCCCTCCTACGTTCTCCTCCACGTCTCCTGATGTACTGGCCTGTCTCCTGGTAGCGCCTCCATGCTCTGGACACTACGCTGACAGACACAGCAAACCTTCTTGCCACAGCTCGCATTGATGTACCATCCTGGATGAGCTGCACTACCTGAGCCACTTGTGTGGGTTGTAGACTCCGTCTCATGCTACCACTAGAGTGAAGGCACCGCCAGCATTCAAAAGTGACCAAAACATCAGCCATCAAGCATAGGAACTGAGAAGTGGTCACCACCTGCAGAACCACTCCTTTATTGGGGGTATCTTGCTAATTGCCTATAATTTCCACCTGTTGTCTATTCCATTTGCACAACAGCATGTGAAATGTATTGTCAAACAGTGTTGCTTCCTAATTGGACAGTTTGATTTCACAGAAGTGTGATTGACTTGGAGTTACATTGTGTTGTTTAAGTGTTCCCTTTATTTTTTTGAGCAGTGTATTAACAGCTAATTCTCCAGTATACAATTTACAATCAAACATACGTTCATCAGATAAAGTCAACTTTGTACATATAATTCAGGGATGGCCACAATTGCTCTTGAAGAGCTACAGGGTTATGCAGGCTTTCTTGTTCACGCCCAGTTATACCACTCCTGATTCTACTATTCACGGTCTCAATAAACAGCTGAGGTCTTGATGAACAGCTGAGGTCTTGAAGAGCTACAGGGTTATGCAGGCTTTCTTGTTCACGCCCAGTTATACCACACCTAATTCTACTATTCACGGTCTCAATAAACAGCTGAGGTCTTGATGAACAGCTGAGGTCTTGTTGAACAGCTGAGTAATAGAATCAGGTGTGGTAACACTGGGCTTGAACAAAAAGCCTGCATAGGCTCGTCAATAGTAATTTTGGTAACTCCTGATATAAACACTGACAAATGATAAACTTCTGAGAAACACATGCAAAATACAAAGTCATTCGACAAGTACAAAACACTTAAGAATACATATTTACAAATCTGACATTAGATAGGTGCTCCAGCTACAAATGTTCTTAGTAATGCTGTACACAGCTGTTCAACTATAGTAAAAGAGCACACATTCCCACATTTATAAATGTCAGTATATATATGAAAACAGATGGGAGTACTCACAGCATTACATACATAAGGGCTACTGATAGTGTGCGATGTACTGTGTGCATATGAATAAGCTTAAGTCGTTTGTCAGCTTCACGTGGGCCAGCTTGACAAATTTCTTAACCTCTCAAATGACAGAAGGTGGCGCCTGAGAAAGGGAAACGTTCACAACCTGTGCAACTTATGGTGTGCATTTGTACCATAGGGATGGCGTGCATCAGGCAGATGAGGGCAACAATATCTTCCTTGAGAGTTTAAGAGCTGGTCTCTCCATGTTCTCACCTCCGTAGTAGCAAGACGGAAGCACTAGTACACAACACTGCCTGTCCCTTGCCAATCAACAATGCCCAACGAATCCAAAAGGCTATTTTACGAGACACCTAATAAATCAAAATAAGCACACACCGTGCGTCTGTTTCGGGAAAAGTACGGGGCCATCAAAAACAGCACATTTTCAATTTTTTTTAAACAAAAGAGAACTGTCACAATATCCCGTTAGTCAAACCCAGGACCTTCAAGTCCCAGGGCGATGACACCAACCATTATACTATGAACCCTGTAATAGATATGTCAACTTGACACTATTTAAATGGACAGTCTGGTGATAACAGCACGGGTTCATTCCAAAATGTTTTTGTTTATTCACTCAGTACTGAGTGAATGTTTATTTATCTTGCTTGGTTAAAAAATTGTCTAAAACAGTTGTGTTCAAAACAGTTTTATTTGATCACAAAGGGAACCAAGTTCGCAAACATGGGTTTTTCTTTTGACTGAGCACAGGTCGAGCAAGCAAGCAATGATCAATAAAACAAATCAAATCTAATTTATTGGTCACATACACGTGTTTAGCAGATGGTATTGCGGGTGTAGCGAAATGCTTGTGCTTCTAGCTCCGACAGTGCAGTAATATCTAACAAGTAATATCTAACAGTTTCATAACATATACCCAAAATACACGTAAATCTAAGTAAGGAATGGATTAAGAATATATACATATATGACAGAGCGGCATTTGACTAAGATATTTATACACAATTAAAGTGACTAAGTTACCGTAGAATAGTATGCAGTACAGTATGGCCAGTGATTCCTAATCTATGTCTATAGGCAACCTTCTCTGATGTGCTAGTGATGGCTGTTTAGCAGTCTGATGGCCTTGAGATAGAAGCTATTTTCAGTCTCTCGGTCCCATCTTTGATGCACCTGTACTGACCTCGCCTTCTGGATGATAGTGGGGTGAACAGGCAGTGGCTCAGGTGGTTGATGTCCTTGAACTTTTTGGCCTTCCTATGGCATCGGGTGCTGTAGGTGTCCAGGAGGGTGGGAAGTTTGTCCCCCGGTAATGCGTTGGGCAGACCGCACTACCCTCTGGAGAGCTTTGCAGTTGTGGGCGGTGCAGTTACCGTACCAGGCGGCGATACAGCCTGACAGGATGCTCTCAATTATGCATCTGTTAAAGTTTGAGAGGATTTTAGGTGTTAAGCCAAATTTCTTTAGCCTCCTGAGATTGATGAGGCACTGTTGCGCCTTCTTCAGCACACTGTCTGTGTGGGTGGACCATTTCAGTTTGTCAGTGATGTGTACAGAGAGGAACTTGAAGCTGCAGTCCCATCGATGTGGATGGGGGGTGCTCCCTCTGCTGTTTCCTGAAGTCCACGATCATCTCCTTAGTTTTTTTGATGTTGAGTGAGAGGTTATTTTCCAGGCACCCCACTCCCAGAACCCTCACCTTCTCCCTGTAGGCTGTCTCATCGTTGTTGGTAACTTCAGGTTTTCGGGAACAGATTGAAAAATAACCTGACACTGTGTTGATCAGGTCAGCGCAAATTTGGATTATAATGACAAGAATGGCATTGCCAGTGGAGGGAGCGTACTGATTACACCCAAGTGTCCAGGTCAGCAGTTTACACAGATGACTTCACCCATATGAAAAACCTTCCATAGCAAAATATACATAGCTAGCTAGCTACCTTCCTTTTGCTTCTCATCTAACTGGTGTTATCTAGCTAGCTACAGTACAACTGCTAGCCTTCTACGAGCTGCTACTGTTGTGCATCAACTGAGTTGAACCCGGTTTAAGAACACAGATTCGGCTGAAAAGATGTTAGTATTGTCAGAAATGCTACAAAAAGGTAGCATATCGTTGGTTTATATTGGGAAGAAATGAGCATGCGAGAATGGTAAATTGTGATTTTTTTTTAAAACAGTTTAAAAACATTAAGGCCTAATGAATTTATTTCAATTGACGGATTTCCTTAAATGAACTCCGTAAAATCTTTGAAATTGTTGCATGTTTATATTTTTGGTCAGTGTAAGTGTTGGCAAAGCAAGCGCAGAGACCTCACTAGTGTCAGAGAGACAAGAGCAGGCCCCCAGTGTCCAGTCTGGAGCGTGAAGTCACGAGCTCTGCTGGTCGGCTACAGTGTAGCAGCCTAGCAGTGCCAAAAGCCCTGGTCTGGCCTAGAAACCCCAAAACATTTGACGGACGTTCGGGCTCTAAAAAGTGTTTATGAGGATCAAGTTTGATCCCCATGGTGAATTATTTTAAAGTTTGCTACACATTGTCACACATGACCACGTGCTGACAGAGACCAACGAGGAGGCTCGCACCCTCATGCCATAGAAATTAAAACAGAAGTTGGGTTGACTCTCTCAGGCAGGATGAAAACAACTACGTTTCCCATGATATTTTGCTAGTTATGGCCACTTTCACCGTGATCCTTAGCAATTTTTGGTGCCATTCAGCAATATGGCATGCTTCAAATTCAAATACTTCCGTTTTCATGCGCCATCAGGAGTTGTCCATAGGAATACGTGGATGACGTCAGCGCTATCACCATCTACTTGTTTTAATGTCTATGGCAGAGAGAGGCACAGAGTCAGAGACCTCCAGTGGTCTGAAAAAGAGAACACAGCTCCCTTTGGGCAGAGGGACACTGTTTTCTAGGAGCTACAACACAGCAGACAAAAACTTCTCCCCCCAGACTCATTGATAACCCCAATCCGCCATGGAGACAGAAGGTATGAAGTCCTAATTAATATCGGCCTCGGAGGAACAAGATCATATACATATACAGTAAGCAGAGAACGCCTTCACTGATTTGTAAGTAATGACTTGTGAATCCTTGCGGATCCTTTTTCTCTGGCTCTTTGTAGCCCTTGTTTAGCCTAGTGGGGCATTCTAAATTGAGAAGCATCAATTGCAAGTGCAAAAAAACTGTTAATTAGCCTTTGGCTACAAAGGAAACAGGCATTGAGGAGATGTGTTCACTTCTACCACCTGTTTCCTGGGCAAGTCATGACTAGGATTCAACAGGCCTGAACTGCTGTGCCTGTGCACAGTATCTCTTAAAGGATATAGAAAAATGGTGTTACAGCATACTAAGAACACATTACATAAGATCTTATTGATTGCGCAACATTGCTGAACTCATGCTATGGGTCAACGTATGACATAGCCTAGCATGACCACTAATGCTTCGTTGCTTTGATTTATCACTCCCACTAAGCAATGCATCTGCCTTAATTAGAAAAGAGTGTAGTGGAGATTAACCCTGGTTGGAAATCACAGGTACTAATGACCTCTCTCTGCTGAGGTAATGTGTCATGATCTCACCCTAGTGATTTGTGGTTTGTTGAGATCAAATGTTTTGGTCGCTTTTATCCACCAATTCTCACTGGGATCAACTTCTCTAGCGCCCCAGTCTGTAAGTTGGTAGGACTATAAGTCTATCAGTAAAACTTGAGGGTAATTTAGGGGTTTAAATAAATTAAATGACTCGAACCATACAAACATTACATTCATGTTCAGTAAATCCATCATGTTTATTCTTATATCAATAACACTTAGCTTTAAGTAAAAATCAAGTGCAAGCAAACGAGCTGCGAGGAGGTAAGCCTATTTGTTCAGCACTTTCAAAATGGACACTGACAGAAATTCAGATAGATGTTAGTTCAGATAAATTCAGCAAGATGTTGAGGCCTTAACTTTACTATTCTTTAAGTCACCACACACACACAGACAAACAGAGACACTTGGTAAGCCTACCATTTTAAGTATTTTATTAGGCCTATGTGGTATAAAAAGGAAGGAAATTCAATCATAAGGATCCACTTTTATATACAATATTCCGCAAACAAAACAACCCGAGCAATATCAACTGGAATTACATGTATCTTTTACTTCATGAATGTTGTCAATCTTTTTAAGCTCCAACGCGTGCCATCGGGTTTAACCAAGCTTACAAGTAATGTGGATATGGGTTGTGAAAAATCATTGGGGTTTATTATTTTCATTTCTTTTGATGTGGTACATTGAAAATGTGGTAATATACATCTTTAACCTTATGTGTTATGCAGGTGAGTGAGGACCCAAAAGCGGTTTAACAGAAACAGAGTCTTTTAATGTCAAAACACAGGGAAGACATAGATCCTCTTCAGATGTATCGATTGACAAAACAGACAACCCGCAGAGAGGGCGACAAATAAATCATAAAGTCCTCTGATCTTTACAGGAGAGTCCCCTTCTAGCAGCAGAGGAGAATAGCAGGGTTAGCGGCAACAGACTGCTGGTCTCTCCGGGTAGGCGCGGGTTGTAGAGGACAGAGGTACCTGATCACATGTAGCATCTGATGAAGAGGCAGATTACGACAGGACGGGACAAGGGTGAAGCAAACGAGAATCTGACAAAGACAGAAGCAGAAACAGAGAGAGAAATAGAGACCTAATCAGAGGGAAAAAGGGAACAGGTGGGAGAGGGTAAACGAGGTAGTTAGAGGAGATGAGGAACAGCTGGGGGAAGGAAAGGAAGAGAAGGTAACCTAATACGACCAGCAGGGGGAAACGAAGTGAAGAGAAAGAACAGGAACAAGACATAACATGACAATACATGACAGTACCCCCCCACTCACCGAGCGCCTCCTGGCGCACTCGAGGAGGAAACCTGGCGGCAACGGAGGAAATCATCGATCAGCGAACGGTCCAGCACGTCCCGAGATGGAACCCAACACCTTTCCTCAGGACCGTACCCCTCCCAATCCACTAGGTACTGATGACCATGGCCCCGAGGACGCATGTCCAAAATCTTACGGACCCTGTAGATAGGTGCGCCCTCGACAAGGATGGGGGGGGAGACGAACGGGGCACGAAGAAAGGGCTTAACACAGGAGACATGGAAGACCGGGTGGACGCGACGAAGATGTCGCGGAAGAAGAAGTCGCACTGCGACAGGATTAATGACCTGAGAAATACGGAACGGACCAATGAACCGCGGGGTCAACTTGCGAGAAGCTGTCTTAAGGGGAAGGTTTTGAGTGGAGAGCCATACTCTCTGACCGCGACAATATCTAGGACTCTTAGTCCTACGCTTATTAGCGGCTCTCACAGTCTGCGCCCTATAACGGCAAAGTGCAGACCTGACCCTCTTCCAGGTGCGCTCACAACGTTGGACAAAAGCCTGAGCGGAGGGGACGCTGGACTCGGCGAGCTGAGACGAGAACAGAGGAGGCTGGTACCCGAGGCTACTCTGAAAAGGAGATAGCCCGGTCGCAGACGAAGGAAGCGAGTTGTGAGCATATTCTGCCCAGGGGAGCTGTTCTGCCCAAGACGCAGGGTTATGAAAAGAAAGACTGCGTAAGATGCGACCAATAGTCTGATTGGCCCGTTCTGCTTGACCGTTAGACTGGGGTTGAAAGCCGGAAGAGAGACTGACGGAAGCCCCAATCAAACGGCAAAACTCCCTCCAAAATTGAGACGTGAATTGCGGACCCCTGTCCGAAACGACGTCTGACGGAAGGCCATGAATTCTGAAAACATTCTCAATGATGATTTGTGCCGTCTCTTTAGCAGAAGGAAGCTTAGCGAGGGGAATAAAATGAGCCGCCTTAGAGAACCTATCGACAACCGTTAGAATAACAGTCTTCCCCGCTGACGAAGGCAGTCCGGTAATAAAGTCTAAGGCGATGTGAGACCACGGTCGAGAGGGAATGGAAAGCGGTCTGAGACGGCCGGCAGGAGGGGAGTTACCGGACTTAGTCTGCGCGCAGTCCGAACAAGCAGCCACGAAACGACGCGTGTCACGCTCCTGAGTGGGCCACCAAAAACGCTGGCGAACAGAAGCAAGCGTACCCCGAACGCCGGGGTGGCCGGCTAACTTGGCAGAGTGAGCCCACTGAAGAACGGCCAGACGAGTAGGAACGGGAACGAAAAGAAGGTTCCTAGGACAAGCGCACGGCGACGGAGTGTGAGTGAGTGCTTGCTTTACCTGTCTCTCAATTCCCAGACAGTCAACCCGACAACACGCCCCTCAGGAGAATCCCTCGGGGTCGGTGGAGGCTACTGAAGAACTGAAGAGACGGGATAAAGCATCAGGCTTGGTGTTCTTAGAGCCCGGACGATAAGAAATTACGAACTCGAAACGAGCGAAAAAACAGCGCCCAACGAGCCTGACGCGCATTAAGTCGTTTGGCAGAACGGATGTACTCAAGGTTCCTATGGTCAGTCCAAACGACAAAAGGAACGGTCGCCCCCTCCAACCACTGTCGCCATTCGCCTAGGGCTAAGCGGATGGCGAGCAGTTTGCGGTTTCCCACATCATAGTTACGTTCCGACGGCGACAGGCGATGAGAAAAATACGCGCAAGGGTGGACCTTGTCGTCAGAAAGGGAGCGCTGAGAAAGAATGGCTCCCACGCCCACCTCTGACGCGTCAACCTCGACAACGAACTGTCTAGAGACGTCAGGTGTAACAAGGATAGGTGTGGATGTAAACCGATTCTTGAGGAGATCAATAGCTCCCTGGGCGGAAACGGACCACTTAAAGCACGTCTTGACAGAAGTAAGGGCTGTGAGAGGAGCTGCCACCTGACCGAAATTACGGATGAAACGACGATAGAAATTCGCGAAGCCGAGAAAGCGCTGCAGCTCGACGCGTGACTTAGGGACGGGCCAATCGATGACAGCTTGGACCTTAGCGGGATCCATCTTAATGCCTTCAGCGGAAATAACAGAACCGAGAAATGTGACGGAGGAGGCATGAAAAGAGCACTTCTCAGCCTTCACATAAAGACAATTCTCTAAAAGGCGCTGGAGGACACGTCGAACGTGCTGAACATGAATCTGGAGTGACGGTGAAAAAAATCAGGATATCGTCAAGGTAAACGAAAACAAAGATGTTCAGCATGTCTCTCAGGACATCATTCACTAATGCCTGAAAGACAGCTGGAGCGTTAGCGAGGCCGAACGGCAGAACCCGGTATTCAAAGTGCCCTAACGGAGTGTTAAACGCCGTTTTCCACTCGTCCCCCTCCCTGATGCGCACGAGATGGTAAGCGTTACGAAGGTCCAACTTAGTGAAAACCTGGCTCCCTGCAGGATCTCGAAGGCTGAAGACATAAGGGGAAGCGGATAACGATTCTTAACCGTTATGTCATTCAGCCCTCGATAATCTATGCAGGGGCGCAGGGACCAGTCCTTCTTCTTAACAAAAAAAAACCCCGCTCCGGCGGGAGAGGAGGAGGGAACTATGGTACCGGCGTCGAGAGCTACAGACAAATAATCCTCGAGAGCCTTACGTTCGGGAGCCGACAGAGAGTATAGTCTACCCCGGGGGGGGAGTGGTTCCCGGAAGGAGATCAATACTACAATCATACGACCGGTGCGGAGGAAGAGAGGTGGCCCTGGACCGACTGAACACCATGCGCAGATCGTGATATTCCTCCGGCACCCCTGTCAAATCACCAGGCTCCTCCTGTGAAGAAGAGACAGAGGAAACAGGAGGGATAGCAGACATTAAACACTTCACATGACAAGAGACGTTCCAGGAGAGGATAGAATTACTAGACCAATTAATAGAAGGATTATGACACACTAGCCAGGGATGGCCCAAAACAACAGGTGTAAAAGGTGAACGAAAAATTAAAAAAGAAATGGTTTCGCTATGATTACCAGAGACAGTGAGGGTTAAAGGTAGCGTTTCACGCTGAATCCTGGGGAGAGGACTACCATCCAAAGCGAACAAGGCCGTGGGCTCCCCTAACCGTCTGAGAGGAATGTCATGTTCCCGAGCCCAGGCTTCGTCCATAAAACAGCCCTCCGCCCCAGAGTCTATCAAGGCACTGCAGGAAGCTGCCGAACCGGTCCAGCGTAGATGGACCGACAAGGTAGTGCAGGATCTTGAAGGAGAGACCTGAGTAGTAGCGCTCACCAGTAGCCCTCCGCTTACTGATGAGCTCTGGCTTTTACTGGACATGAAGTGACAAAATGACCAGCGGAACCGCAATAGAGACAGAGGCGGTTGGTGATTCTCCGTTCCCTCTCCTTAGTCGAGATGCGAATACCCCCCAGCTGCATAGGCTCAGCACCCGCGCCAGTGGAGGAAGATGGTAGTGATGCGGAGAGGGGGGCAACGGATAACGCGAGCTCCCTTCCACGAGCTCGGTGACGAAGATCAACCCGTCGTTCTATGCGAATAGCGAGTTCAATCAAGGAATCCACGCTGGAAGGAACCTCCCGGGAGAGAATCTCACCCTTTACCTCCGCGCGGAGACCCTCCAGAAAACGAGCGAGCAAAGCCGGCTCGTTCCAGTCACTGGAGGCAGCAAGAGTGCGAAACTCTATAGAGTAATCTGTTATGGATCGATTACCTTGACATAGGGAAGACAGGACCCTGGAAGCTTCTTCCCCAAAAACAGAACGATCAAAAACCTGTATCATCTCCTCCTTAAAGTCCTGATACTGGTTAGTACACTCAGCCCTCGCCTCCCAGATTGCCGTGCCCCACTCACGAGCCCGTCCAGTAAGGAGAGATATGACGTAGGCGATACGAGCTGTGCCCCTGGAGTAAGTGTTGGGCTGGAGAGAAAACACAATATCACACTGGGTGAGGAACGAGCGGCATTCGGTGGGCTCCCCAGAGTAACACGGCGGGTTATTAATTCTGGGCTCCGGAGATTCGGAAGCCCTGGAAGTGGCCGGTGGATCGAGGCGGAGATGGTGAATCTGTTTCGAGAGGTCGGAGACTTGGGCGGCCAGGGTCTCAACGGCATGTCGAGCAGCAGACAATTCCTGCTCGTGTCTGCCTAGCATCGCTCCCTGGATCTCGACGGCTGAGTGGAGAGGATCCGAAGTCGCTGTGTCCATTCTTGGTCAGATTCTTCTGTTATGCAGGTGAGTGAGGACCCAAAAGCGGTTTAACAGAAACAGAGTCTTTTAATGTCAAAACACAGGGAAGACATAGATCCTCTTCAGATGTATCGATTGACAAAACAGACAACCCGCAGAGAGGGCGACAAATAAATCATAAAGTCCTCTGATCTTTACAGGAGAGTCCCCTTCTAGCAGCAGAGGAGAATAGCAGGGTTAGCGGCAACAGACTGCTGGTCTCTCCGGGTAGGCGCGGGTTGTAGAGGACAGAGGTACCTGATCACACGTAGCATCTGATGAAGAGGCAGATTACGACAGGACGGGACAAGGGTGAAGCAAACGAGAATCTGACAAAGACAGAAGCAGAAACAGAGAGAGAAATAGAGACCTAATCAGAGGGAAAAAGGGAACAGGTGGGAGAGGGTAAACGAGGTAGTTAGAGGAGATGAGGAACAGCTGGGGGAAGGAAAGGAAGAGAAGGTAACCTAATACGACCAGCAGGGGGAAACGAAGTGAAGAGAAAGAACAGGAACAAGACATAACATGACAATACATGACATTATGTCTGTTGCATTGGTGGAGGCATTTACTGTTTCAGTGTCATTTAATGCATGGGAAAGCATATCCTTATACACTGCTCAAAAAAATAAAGGGAACACTAAAATAACACATCCTAGATCTGAATTAATGAAATATTCTTATTAAATACTTTTTTCTTTACATAGTTGAATGTGCTGACAACAAAATCACACAAAAATTAATCAATGGAAATCAAATTTATCAACCCATGGAGGTCTGGATTTGGAGTCACACTCAAAATTAAAGTGGAAAACCACACTACAGGCTGATCCAACTTTGATGTAATGTCCTTAAAACAAGTCAAAATGAGGCTCAGTAGTGTGTGTGGCCTCCACGTGCCTGTATGACCTCCCTACAATGCCTGGGCATGCTCCTGATGAGGTGGCTCCTGAGGGATCTCCTCCCAGACCTGGACTAAAGCATCCGCCAACTCCTGGACAGTCTGTGGTGCAAAGTGGCGTTGGTGGATGGAGCGAGACATGATGTCCCAGATGTGCTCAATTGGATTCAGGTCTGGGGAACGGGTGGGCCAGTCCATAGCATCAATGGCTTCCTCTTGCAGGAACTGCTGACACACTCTAGCCACATGAGGTCTAGCATTGTCTTGCATTAGGAGGAACCCAGGGCCAACCGCACAAGCATATGGTCTCACAAGGGGTCTGAGGATCTCATCTCGGTACCTAATGGCAGCCAGGCTACCTCTGGCGAGGACATGGAGGGCTGTGCGGCCCCCCAAAGAAATGCCACCCCACACCATGACTGACCCACCGCCAAACCGGTCATGCTGGAGGATGTTGCAGGCTGCAGAACGTTCTCCACGGTGTCTCCAGACTCTGTCACGTCTGTCACGTGCTCAGTGTGAACCTGCTTTCATCTGTGAAGAGCACAGGGCACCAGTGGCGAATTTGCAAATCTTGGTGTTCTCTGGCAAATGCCAAACGTCCTGTCCTTAGTGATCATTTGGTAACCTACTGTATCCGTAAGAAATCTAAAATGCTACCTGAGCCAGGTAATAACTACATGAAGGTACGGTCTATGAAACAATACTCGAAGGAACGTTTTGTAGAAGTACTTGGAATTTTATATTGGTCTCATGTACTAAACTGTGATGTTGATGAAGCTTGGTATCTCACTCAACCCTCTATCTCCGATGAAACAAATTCAAATCAAACAGAGGTCAGGGAAATCGATCACTTCAGAGATCTTAGACCTCATAAGGAAAAGGGATCCTACCTGGCCAGATTCAGAAGAACAAATCTTCAACAAGATTATGAAGGTTATATTAACTGTAGAAACCAGGGAAGATACAAAATGGATAAGGCCAAATCCCAACATTACAAAGACGCTGTCAATGACAACTTACATCAGCCTTGTAAACAGTGGAACATTTTAAAGGACATTGGCTCAAACTCCCCATAAAGATAAAATCCTGTAGTATTGGCCTGGATATTGATTATGTTGTATGGATTGACCAGGAAAAGGTTGCAAATAATTTTACCATATTTTTTTACCACATCTCTGGTTAAGAAGTTACCGACCTGCTCTGGACACTATGGCCAGTCTTTCATGAACAACTTCTACCATAGCAAAGGTATCACTTATTATTTGTTTGAGCTGTGCATGGTAACAGAGGACAAAGTTTCCAATCTACTATGCTTAATGAGCACAAACAAAGCAACTGGGCTGGATAACCTTCCTGCAAGATTCATAAAGGATAGTGCTTGTGTGTTACTGCTAAAATGATAACGCATATTGTAAACCTTTCTATTAGTAGTGGAACATTTCCCAATGATCTCAAAACAGCCCGGGTGGTTCCACTCCACAAGAAGAGCAGAAAAACATATGAAGGAAACTATAGGCCTGTGTCGATCCTCAGCATCGTATATAAAGTTGTTGAGAGATTAGTTTTTAATCAACTTGAGGGATACCTTCGAGCACAAACTACTTTATGAACTCCAATCTGGATTTAGAACAGCTCATTCCACTAATACTTGCCGTAACCACCTTTTTGATCACATCAAGCAGGAAAGTGGGAAGAGTAACTATACAGGTAGGGTCATGTTAGACTTGCAGAAAGCTTTTGACACTGTGGACCATGATATTCTCCTGATGAAACTGAAATGCATAGGTCTAAATGATGTAGCAGTGAATTGGTTTAGGTCTTATCTGACCAACAGAACACAAGTATGTAATGTTGGTGATGTTCTGTCAGAGGCCAAAGAAACATCCTGTGGAATACCGCAGGGATCAATTTTAGGGCCTCTCTTATTTCTTATATACGTTAATGATATACCAGATACAGTAAAGTGCTAACTCCTGCTTTATGCTGATGACTCAGCCATACTGGTACCAGGGAAGAATATGGCTTACATAGAGGAGACCCTGAGTAAGGAATTCCATTTTGTTAGAGATTGGTTAACTGACAAAAAATTGTCACTACATTTGGGAAAAACTGAATCGATTTAGTTTGCAACAAAACGTAGATTGTTTAGGGCTGACAAGATAAAGGCAAACTGTGCAGGCAAGGATATTGAATCTAACTTATCTTGGTGTGTCCCTTCTTTCTGGAGACCTGATTGCTGCCAAATTCTTTCTAAAATGGTGAATAAATTGAAATGTTTATATCCTAACGCTAGATATTTTAACATCAAAGTTAAGAAACTGCTAGTCTCAACCTTGATCCAGTGTAATTCTGATCATGCCTGCTCTGCTTGGTATTGAGGGCTATCAAAAAAGAAAGACAATTCAGGTCATGCAAAATAATGTTTTCGGGTATATGCTGAATGTCCCCTAGGACCCACATAGGGGTACTGGAGTTCCGGTAGGTGGGCTTGTTGCCTTTGGAGTCCAGAGTGGACCAACTTATACTTAATCATATGTCTGACATCTTAAATTATTGTTCCCCAGGTTATATGAAAAACCACATTGATATGGTCTATAACCAACACAGTTACAATACCAGAGCTAGCGTTGTCTTGTAAAATACCAAGAGTTAAAAGTACTGCGAGGAACACGTTTTTCTATACAGGCATTTGTCTATGGAATAGCCTCCCCCTGGAGATCAAGCAAAGAAAAAGTAGAAATAGCAGGGAAAGGTTTTAATTTGGACAAGGTTATCTAAGTAAGAGATACCACACCACTGCCCCTTGTGCCCCCTACTGCTGGGCAGGTGTATTTATTTGACTGATATGTATGATGTGCAATGAATAGATTGTTTTAGTGTGAAATTAATTTGGTTGATTTTTAAGGTTAGGGAGAAGTGCAGTGAATAGTGCCACTTTTTAGGATATTAATTTAAATTAATGTATTTATGGTGGTTTATCATTTTGTCTTTTAATCATTATGTGTTGTTATTTTTACCATCGAGGACCACTTTGGAAACAAGCATTTTAATTAATACTTTCACCCAAAATGAATTCAATTCAATGATGTTGACATAATCAGTCCAATCAAAGCTACGGTAGATATAATGTGATTTGACGTCATTTTATCTGAGGCCAAAGACCTTGAGCCTTATTGGATGAGCACTTCTAATGTAAATATATGGCAGCAGCCAAGGGGGCTTGAACTGCCTAGCTCTCCCTGTAGATTCTGAGGTGACGTAGTGTCCCCATGAGTGACAGTACACTGAGCCAATCACGGCGCAACTAGAGAAGAGTACCAACGCCTACAGAAAGCAGAGTGAGGCTGAAACACCTGCATTTTGAAAAAGAAAGAGACCATGTTTGTATGAGGCTTTATTCACTCAATAAATGTGTTTTTCAATTGTTAACCAACTGATATGTGGACACTAATTATTGCCAAAATAACATGCAAAAAACAGGCAACAAAAAAAACAGGTGGGGCTCTCACCTGCCCTGAATGACGGATCACCACTGCTCGTCTCGAGATTTAGGACAAATGAGGGAGGCTGACGGATTCCTTCTTTCTCTCTCTCTAAACCAGATGCCTGCAATGTGTCTTCTGTAAAATCTCTATCTAATTATTTTGTGTGTGTGTGTGTTTTGGGAGCAGCTGCTGTCAATGTTGCTGAAGAACAATCACGTTCTAATTCGATGCCAAAAAGCTCTTAGCCAGACTTTGGCGTGACACAAAAAATGAACAGGACAATTTCATCAGGGAGCTCTTGTGCATAAATACATGATTTGTTTTCATGTAAAGCACTCTTTGATGTGAGAGCTGAAAAATGAGTGGAATTGATCATTCGGAACAGAGCATCTCATCAGTCTTTTGTGAGATGGACAAATTGTAGGCCTGATTACAGTTGTCTCATTAATCCTGAACAACTGCAAGATTGCACTAACATTGCAATTACATTGAAGTTATTTAAGACGTGAATGGAAAACCACGCTTGATCCAGTACCACTCTGTGACGCTGTGGTAGTCCATTAGGACTGAGGCACTTTGGGTGAGGGAACAGATGAGCCCCCCTCTTCCTATTGCGTTATGGATGAGAAGATGTGGTTGAAACAAGTGTGGAACATGTAAATGTCTCCCCTGCTCTGATGTCCAATCCGGTCACACAACAGTACTCATTAACGCAGCCTTCAGTTGCAGCGCTTCCGACACCACACATTGTTACTCCAGCAGTGTAAAGAAGCAAACTGTGTGTGTGCGCGCGCTCACGAATGCATTTCTTGGAGGAATCCGGATGTGCGCATGGTTGTTTACAGCTGTGTGAGACGCGCCTGTTTAATTAAGTTTAGGAGAGCTCTCCTCTCAATAACTGTCCATCAGCCACCCCAGTGGGGGTAACGGGGGCAGCAGGAGACAGGGGGGTGGAGTGAATGGGGGAAGTAGGAGGCTTAGGCTCAATCCCAATACACACACCCCCACCCCTCCCCTCCGTTTTGCACGATCCCGCAAGCCCCATCAAGTCGGAGTGGTATCCCAATTCAACTGTGAGCGAGGCGTAGCTTACAGCCCAACACTGTGCAGGACGTTTGGCATTTGCCAGAGAACACCAAGATTGGCAAATTCGCCACTGGCGCCCTGTGCTCTTTACAGATGAAAGCAGGTTCACACTGAGCACGTGACAGACGTGACAGAGTCTGGAGACGCTGTGGAGAACGTTCTGCTGCCGGCAACATCCTCCAGCATGACCGGTTTGGCGGTGGGTCAGTCATGGTGTGGGGTGGCATTTCTTTGGGGGGCCGCACAGCCCTCCATGTGCTCGCCAGAGGTAGCCTGACTGCCATGAGGTACCGAGATGAGATCCTCAGACCCCTTGTGAGACCATATGCTGGTGCGGTTGGCCCTGGGTTCCTCCTAATGCAAGACAATGCTAGACCTCATGTGGCTGGAGTGTGTCAGCAGTTCCTGCAAGAGGATGGCATTGATGCTATGGACTGGCTCGCCCGTTCCCCAGACCTGAATCCAATTGAGCACATCTGGGACATAATGTCTCGCTCCATCCATCAACGCCACGTTGCACCACAGACTGTCCAGGAGTTGGCGGATGCTTTAGTCCAGGTCTGGGAGGAGATCCCTCAGGAGACCATCCGCCACCTCATCAGGAGCATGCCCAGGCGTTGTAGGGAGGTCATACAGGCACGTGGAGGCCACACACACTACTGAGCCTCATTTTGACTTGTTTTAAGGACATTACATCAAAGTTGGATCAGCCTGTAGTGTGGTTTTCCACTTTCATTTTGAGTGTGACTCCAAATCCAGACCTCCATGGGTTGATACATTTGATTTCCATTGATAATTTTTGTGTGATTTTGTTGTCAGCGCATTCAACTATGTAAAGAAAAAAGTATTTAATAAGAATATTTCATTCATTCAGATCTAGGATGTGTTATTTTAGTGTTCCCTTTATTTTTTTGAGCAGTGTATATACACACACACACACATCTCAGAACAAGAGTTTTAATTGCTTCCACTGGCTAATCATGAATCCCCAAGAAATTGCAGAAAATTACTGCGTGAAGGAAATGCAACTTTTACATGTCAAACTGCTATTATGGAATGAAAGTCCTGCTTCCATACTACTCCACATTGAACTACAGCCAGAGGATGGGCACATTACGAGCACATTGTTGTTTTGCAGTTCTCATTTGTTGTTCATATGATAAGTACGTAGTTGTTGCATGAGAAATAAGGAAAGTTATTACTGCCGCCAGTACAGGCATTGTGAAAAAGGGTTGTCGTCAATGAATTGCGTGGTATAGGCAATGCCTTGGTGGCTTCTGCTGATCGTGTGAGTGATGAAGCGATGTCCAATTTCATAGGGTTATTTATTATTTCTCTCTACCATTAGTTGATCCATTTGGAGGGACATTCCCCCACCGAGAGACACTCAGGGCTAAGGGGGGTATTGATCAGAAATACAGTGTAGACATTGTTAATGTTGCAAATTACTATTGTAGCTGGAAAATGCAGATTTGTTATGGAATATCTGCATATGCGTACAGATGCCCATTATCAGCAACCATCACTCCTGTTTTCCAATGGCACGTTGTGTTAGCTAATCCAAGTTTATAATTTTAAAAGGCTAATTGATCATTAGAAAACCCTTTTGCAATTATGTTAGCACAGCTGAAAACTGTTGGTCTGATTAAAGAAGCAATAAAACTGGCCTTCTTTAGACTAGTTGAGTATCTGGAGCATCAGCATTTGTGGGTTCCATTACAGGCTCAAAATGGCCAGAAACAAAAGATTTTCTTCTGAAACTCATCAGTCTATTCTTGTTCTGAGAAATGAAGGCTATTTCATGCGAGAAATTGCCAAGAAACTGAAGGTCTCGTACAACGCTGTGTACTACTGCCTTCAAAGAACAGAGCAAACTAGCTCTAACCAGAATAGAAAGAGGAGTGGGAGGCCCTGGTGCACAACTGAGCAAGAGGACAAGTACATTAGAGTGTCTAGTTTGAGAAACAGATGCCTCACAAGTCCTCAACTGGCAGCTTCATTAAATAGTACCCGCAAAACATCAGTCTCAACATCAACAGTGAAGAGGCAACACCGGGATGCTGGCCTTCACTCCTATCAGATCCCATTGAGAGCATACATCAGACAGAAAAACCTGAATTATTGCATCTCATTGTGTTGTTGTCTTCCAGTGTCCAGCTAGCTAGCTAAAATTGGCCCTTTCCTAAATTCTCCAGGAATGGAGATGGGGCTTTGGACTTCTGGTTTTTCTGGTTTTACTTAATTCTCCGGACTTGCCAAAGATTATAACAGATCCAACCGTTAATTCATAACTTGTTGTGCCTCTGGCCTGATAGGATGGAAGTTCAATATGTAGCTAGATGTATAGTCGTGGCCAAAAGTTGAGAATGACACAAATATTAATTTTCACAAAGTCTGCTGCCTCAGTTTGTATGCTGGCAATTTGCATATACTCCAGAATGTTATGAAGAGTAATCAGATGAATTGCAATTAATTGCAAAGTCCCTCTTTGCCATGCAAATGAACTGAATTCCCCAAAAACATTTCCACTGCATTTCAGCCCTGCCACAAAAGGATCAGCTGACATCATGTCAGTGATTCTCTCGTTAACACAGGTGTGAGTGTTGACGAGGACAAGGCTGGAGATCACTCTGGCATGCTAATTGAGTTTGAATAACAGACTGGAAGCTTCAAAGGGAGGGTGGTGTTTGGAATAATTGTTCTTCCTCTGTCAACCCAGGTTACCTGCAAGGAAACACATGCCGTAATCATTGCTTTGCACAAAAAGGGCTTCACAGGCAAGGATATTGCTGCAAGTAAGATTGCACCTCAATCAAACATTTATTGGATCATCAAGAACTTCAAGGAGGCTTGCTCAGGAATGGAAGCGGGCATGTGTGAGTGCATTTGCACGCACAGTGAGGCAAATACTTTTGGAGGATGGCCTGGTGTCAAGAAGGGCAGCAAAGAAGCCACTTCTCTCCAGGAAAAACATCAGGGACAGACTGATATTCGACAAAAGGTACAGGGATTGGACTGCTGAGGACTGGGGTAAAGTCATTTTCTCTAATGAATCCCCTTTCCGATTGTTTGTTTGGGGCATCCGGAAAAAAGCTTGTCCGGAGAAGACAAGGTGAGCGCTACCATCAGTCCTGTGTCATGCCAACAGTAAAGCATCCTGAGACCATTCATGTGTGGGGTTGCTTCTCAGCCAAGGGAGTGGGCTCACTCACAATTTTGCCTAAGAACACAGCCATGAATAAAGAATGGTACAAACACATCCTCCGAGAGGAACCTCTTCCAACCACCCAGGAACAGTTTGGTGATGAACAATGCCTTTTCCAGCATGATGGAGCACCTTGCCATAAGGCAAAAGTGATAACTAAGTGGCTCGGGGAACAAAACATCAATATTTTGGGTCCATGGCCAGGAAACTCCCCAGACCTTAATCCCATGGAGAACTTGTGGTCAATCCTCAAGAGGCGGGTGGTCAAACAAAAACCCACAAATTCTGACAAACTCCAAGCATTGATTATGCAAGAATGCAGCTGCCATCAGTCAGGATGTGGCCCAGAAGCTAATTGACAGCATACCAGGGCAGATTGCAGAGGTCTTGAAAAATAAGGGTCAACACCTTAAATATTCACTCTTTGCATCAACTTCATGTAATTGTCAATAAAAGCCTTTGACACTTATGAAATGTTTGTAATTATACTTCAGTATTCCATAGTAACATCTGACAAAAATATCTAAAGGCACTGAAGCAGCAAACTTTGTGGAAATTATTAATATTTGTGTCATTCTCAAAACTTTTGGCTACGACTGTAGAAGGCTAATGTTAACTAGCTAACGTTGCCCATGAATGGAAGTTAGGCTACTGAGCAAGCATTTAGCTAGTTAGCCCAGGACAACAAAAAATAAAAGCATGTATTGTATGACAGAGTGATAGACCGTTTCGTCAGCATGAAAGAGAGGAGGATGGCATTGGTGTAGGGTGAGTCAACATGCATGCACACATGCAAATAGAAATCAACATCATATTTAGCTTATGTTGATTGGATTAAATTGTTGAAGTTGAAATGGTGCTTGAATAGTGGAGGCAGCTTCTGTTTTCTTAACTCTCTGTGGTTCTAAATCAATAGATGTTTAGTGGTCCGAAAATGGAAACATTAACTTGCTTGACCATGCTGTAGGTCATGTAACTGTCTCTTTCTGTACATGCAATATGCTTTGTGGACATCACTGGACAGAGGTTGCTATCCGGTTTTGTGGTAAAACAAAAAAGTGTGGTTGAATTTATTCTGCTACTAGGACTTCTGATTGTCTCTGCCTTTAGGCCTTTATTTCACAGTCGCAAGGCATATGAATTAACAGGTTGTAGAGCAAACAATGCAATTATCACAAGACATACAGTGGGGCAAAAAAGTATTTAGTCAACCACCAATGGTGCAAGTTCTCCCACTTAAAAAGATGAGAGAGGCCTGTAATTTTCATCATAGGTACACTTAAATTATGACAGAGAAAATTAGGGAAAAAAATCCAGAAATTCACATTGTAGGATTTTTAATGAATTTATTTGCAAATTATGGTGGAAAATAAGTATTTGGTCACCTACAAACAAACAAGATTTCTGGCTTTCACAGACCTGTAACTTCTTTAAGAGGCTCCTCTGTCCTCCACTCGTTACCTGTATTAATGGCACCTGTTTGAACTTGTTATCAGTATAAAAGACACCTGTCCACAACCTCAAACAGTCACACTCCAAACTCCACTATGGCCAAGACCAAAGAGCTGTCAAAGGACACCAGAATCAAAATTGTAGACCTGCACAAGGCTGGGAAGACTGAATCTGCAATAGGTAAGCAGCTTGGTTTGAAGAAATCGACGGTGGGAGCAATTACTAGGAAATGGAAGACATACAAGACCACTGATAATCTCCCTCGATCTGGGGCTCCACACAAGATCTCACCCCGTGGGGTCAAAATGATCACAAGAACGGTGAGCAAAAATCCCAGAACCACACGGGGGGACCTAGTGAATGACCTGCAGAGAGCTGGGACCAAAGTAACAAGGCCTACCATCAGTAACACACTACGCCGCCAGGGACTCAAATCCTGCAGTGCCAGTCGTGTCCCCCTGCTTAAGCCAGTACATGTCCAGGCCCGTCTGAAGTTTGCTAGAGAGCATTTGGATGATCCAGAAGAAGATTGGGAGAATGTCATATGGTCAGATGAAACCAAAATATAACTTTTTGGTAAAAACTCAACTCGTCGTGTTTGGAGGACAAAGAATGCTGAGTTGCATCCAAAGAACACCATACCTAGTGTGAAGCATGGGAGTGGAAACATCATGCTTTGGGGCTGTTTTTCTGCAAAGGGACCAGGACGACTGATCCGTGTAAAGGAAAGAAAGAATGGGGCCATGTATCGTGAGATTTTGAGTGAAAACCTCCTTCCATCAGCAAGTGCATTGAACATGAAACGTGGCTGGGTCTTTCAGCATGACAATGATCCAAACACACCGCCCGGGCAACGAAGGAGTGGCTTCGTAAGAAGCATTTCAAGGTCCTGGAGTGGCCTAGCCAGTCTCCAGATCTCACCCTCATAGAAAATCTTTGGAGGGAGTTGAAAGTCTGTGTTGCCCAGCAACAGCCCCAAAACATCACTGCTCTAGAGGAGATCTGCATGGAGGAATGGTCCAAAATACCAGCAACAGTGTGTGAAAACCTTGTGAAGACTTACAGAAAATGTTTGACCTCTGTCATTGCCAACAAAGGGTATATAACAAAGTATTGAGATGAACTTTTGTTATTGACCAAATACTACAAATTTTCTGGATTTTTTTCTTCTAATTTTGTCTGTCATAGTTGAAGTGTACCTATGATGAAAATTACAGGCCTCTCATCTTTTTAAGTGGGAGAATTTGCACAATTGGTGGCTGACTAAATACTTTTTTGCCCCACTGTAGGTTGTAATATGGCATTGGGGGGGGGGGGGGGGGGTTGAGGTTGACTCTCCCAGTGATTTTACCCATGCACCCCTACTGATTGTTACCCATCCTCAAGACGGCCTCTATAGCCGTTCCAACAGAACTAGCTGTCAGGCAGTAAGTAATGTCTATGTTTAGCCACCACAGCATATGTGTTGAATTATGCATTGCATATATTGCATAAGCTCCTCCTGTGGTTATTTTTCTTTATAATGACATGGTGGAATTGTGAGGACAAATGAGCCTGCTGACATGTATGCCTGCATCCATTTTGTTCCTCTCTCTCCCACTCCCTTGTCAACAGCCATCATTAAGGGGTGTAAGGAACACCTGACAAGCTGCTCAGTTCACCCAGCTTCAAAGTGCCTTGTCAAATAAGGAGATGGTGACGGCTTCAAACACAAGCGGACTGGGTTTGCAAAGCCGAACTGCTTTCATCATTAGCATTGTTATACGGTTATTAGTCAGCTGCTCTGACACACACACACACACACACACACACACACACACACACACACACACACACACACACACACCTATCTGCTGAGCTCGTGCTGATAGGTGACAAACTGGGACATGCTTAACACCCCGGCCATCCTACAATCTAAGCTTGATGCCCTCAATCTCTAGGTGTCTGGCTAAACTGTAAACTCTCCTTCCAGACTCACATTAAGCATCTCCAATCAAAAATGAAATCTAGAATCGGCTTCCTATTTCGCAACAAAGCTTCCTTCACTCATGCTGCCAAACATACCTTCGTAAAACTGACCATCCTACCGATCCTTGACTTCGGCGATGTCATCTATAAAATAGCCTCCAACACTCTACTCAGCAAACTGGATGTAGTCTATCACAGTGCCATCCGTTTTGCCACCAAAGCCCCATACACAACTCACCACTGCGACCTATAAGCTGTCGTTGGCTGGCCCTCGCTTCATACTCGTCGCCAAACCCACTGGCTACAGGTTATCTACAAGTCTCTGCTAGGTAAAGCCCCGCCCTATCTCAGCTCGCTGGTTACCATAGCAGCACCCACTCGTAGCACGCGTAGCACGCTCCAGCAGGTATATCTCACTGGTCACCCCCAAAGCCAATTCCTCCTTTGGTCACCTTTCCTTCCAGTTCTCTGCTGCCACTGACTGGAACTAACTGCAAAAAATCACTGAAGCTGGAGATTCCCATCTCCCTCACTAGCTTTAAGAACCAGCTGTCAGAGCAGCTCACAGATCACTGCACCTGTTCATAGCCCATCTGTATACAGCCCATCTATCTACCTCATCCCCATACTGTATTTATTTATTTAGCTCCTTTTGCACCACAGTATCTCTACTTGCACATCCATCTTTTGCACGTCTACCATTCCAGTGTTTACATTTTACATTTTACATTTAAGTCATTTAGCAGACGCTCTTATCCAGAGCGACTTACAAATTGGTGCTTTCACCTTATGACATCCAGTGGAACAGCCACTTTACAATAGTGCATCTAGGTCTTTTAAGGGGGAGGGGAGAAGGATTACTTTATCCTATCCTAGGTATTCCTTAAAGAGGTGGGGTTTCAGGTGTCTCCGGAAGGTGGTGATTGACTCCGCTGTCCTGGCGTCGTGAGGGAGTTTGTTCCACCATTGGGGGGCCAGAGCTTAATTGCCATATTGTAATTACTTCGCCACCATGGCCTATTTATTGCCTTAACTCCCTTATTTGACCCAATTTGCACTCACTGTATATAGACTTTGTTTTCTTTTTTTTCTACTGTATTATTGACTGTATGTTTTGTTCATTCCATGTGTAACTCTGTGTTGTTGTATGTGTCGAACTGCTATGCTTTATATTGGCCAGGTCGCAGTTGCAAATGAGAACTTGTTCTCAACTAGCTTACCTGGTTAAATAAAGATGAAAAAATAAAATTAAAACACACACACACACACACCCCAGGAATTGCACTGCTGTAGCGGGACAGAGGTGGCCACTCGTTAACAATAACTGAGTGAGGTCTGCGTCCTACTTTGCTTCCGACAGTGCTGCTTCCAGCATATTCTGTCAATCACAGAGTAGGTACAAATTCAAATGAAGGTTAATGGTCTTACTTGTGTTTGATGGTTGGATAATGATCAACTGTTATATTTGATGGCTGCATAATGATCAACTGTTATATTTGATGGCTGCATAATGATCAACTGTTATATTTGATGGCTGCATAATGATCAACTGTTATATTTGATGGCTGCATAATGATCAACTGTTATATTTGATGGCTGCATAATGATCAACTGTTATATTTGATGGCTGCATAATAAGTACATAATCTTTGTGTACAGTGTTTAAGAAATCCAGACAGACAATAAGCACAGACTTCCTGTTCGCAAAGCCAAAGCATTCCTGTCACTTGAATGTTTTGACATTGTTGTGACAATCATACCCTACTTTTTTGGGTTAAATTCAAAAGTGAGTTCTCATTAAATGTGACATATACGATAGAGAGCGCAGTCCCATTTCGGTGTCGTGATTCCTTTATCCTCCAGAAGTATCATTACGTGTCAGCCATGACAGTTTGAGAGGAGGGTTGCGTCTCACCCACACACTGAGCCGGCTGACGTTGGCCCGGGTGTACCATGTCACAATTCCCCCCCACATAAGTGTGAAACCGAGCGGATTTCTCTACCTTTCAAATGTGTGCCTATAATCTCTCAGGTAGGGATGGGAATGTGACAAAATTGTATTCATACTGGCGTCATTGCAAACGTACACACACACACAAATCCACATCTGCGTTCATTTCCACCATTTCGAATACGCACATACGCACACTGTGAGCAACTCGCACGCACGCATGCACGCACACACACACAGGGAGAGCAGCAAAGGGGATCTCCACCTCTCTCCCTCCACCTCTCTCCCAGGCCTATTATTAGATCTTCAACCCAGAGACAAAATAAATCACACGTTCAGCTGAAACACAACAGGAGCTGATGCTTGCAGCACAGTGTATAAGAATGTGTCTCACTTTGTGTAATATTAAGACATTGCTCTCCTTTAAAAATACTATCATTAGAGCTGCAGGAATGACACAGTGGAAAACAAATAATCAAACTATGATAACTTTAGAGAGAGGGAACCAGGAAACACTGCAAATATCCACAAATGGAAATTGTTTTTGTGTAATAAATGCATAATATGTGAGTTCTCATTAGATAAATGTAGGCTTATCCATGGGGTCAATTACATTACATATATGTCAATATATACAGTGGGGCAAAAAAGTATTTAGTCAGCCACCAATTGTGCAAGTTCTCCCACTTAAAAAGATGAGAGAGGCCTGTAATTTTCATCATAGGTACACTTCAACTATGACAGACAAAATGAGAAAAAAAATTGTAGGATTTTTTATGAATTTATTTGCAAATTATGGTGGAAAATATAACAAAAGTTTATCTCAATACTTTGTTATATACCCTTTGTTGGCAATGACAGAGGTCAAATGTTTTCTGTAAGTCTTCACAAGGTTTTCACACACTGTTGCTGGTATTTTGGCCCATTCCTCCATGCAGATATCCTCTAGAGCAGTGATGTTTTGGGGCTGTTGCTGGGCAACATGGACTTTCAACTCCCTCCAAAGATTTTCTATGGGGTTGAGATCTGGAGACTGGCTAGGCCACTCCAGGACCTTGAAATGCTTCTTACGAAGCTACTCCTTCGTTGCCCGGGCGGTGTGTTTGGGATCAGTGTCATGCTGAAAGACCCAGCCACGTTCCAACTTCAATGCCCTTTCTGATGGAAGGAGGTTTTCACTCAAAATCTCACGATACATGGCCCCATTCATTCTTTCCTTTACACGGATCAGTCGTCCTGGTCCCTTTGCAGAAAAACAGCCCCAAAGCATGATGTTTCCACCCCCATGCTTCACAGTAGGTATGGTGTTCTTTGGATACAACTCAGCATTCTTTGTCCTCCAAACACGACGAGTTGAGTTTTTACCAAAAAGTTACATTTTGGTTTCATCTGACCATATGACATTCTCCCAATCTTCTTCTGGATCATCCAATTTCTCTCTAGCAAACTTCAGACGGGCCTGGACATGTTAATGCAGGGGGACACGTCTGGCACTGCAGGATTTGAGTCCCTGGCGGCGTAGTGTGTTACTGATGGTAGGCTTTGTTACCTTGGTCCCAGCTCTCTGCAGGTCATTCACTAGGTCCCCCTGTGTGGTTCTGGGATTTTTGCTCATTGTTCTCATTTTGACCCCACGGGGTGAGATCTTGCGTGGAGCCCCAGATCGAGGGAGATTATCAGTGGTCTTGTATGTCTTCCATTTCCTAATAATTGCTCCCACAGTTGATTTCTTTAAACCAAGCTGCTTACCTATTGTAGATTCAGTCTTCCCAGCCTGGTGCAGGTCTACAATTTTGTTTCTGGTGTCCTTTGACAGCTCTTTGGTCTTGGCCATAGTGGAGTTTGGAGTGTGACTGTTTGAGGTTGTGGACAGGTGTCTTTTATACTGGTAACAAGTTCAAACAGGTGCCATTAATACAGGTAACGGGTGGAAGACAGAGGAGCTTCTTAAAGAAGAAGTTACAGGTCTGTGAGAGCCAGAAATCTTGCTTGTTTGTAGGTGACCAAATACTTATTTTCCACCATAATTTGCAAATAAATTCATAAAAAATCCTACAATGTGATTTTCTCGATTTTTTCCCCTCATTTTATCTGTCATAGTTGAAGTGTACCTATGATGAAAATTACAGGCCTCTCATCTTTTTAAGTGGGAGAACTTGCACAATTGGTGGCTGACTAAATACTTTTTTGCCCCACTGTAAACACCAGGCCTACTGTCTGTTCTGGTAGTATAGGCTCTGGCAGCATCCAGAGCTGTGTGCACATTTGAATAAAACAAACAGTCATAGACAATAAGCTCTTTGTGCAAAACAGATCTAGCAGACTGATACAACAACTCATCTCAACGCTTCAGTCTCTTCTCAAACATTCGGAATGGGTGGTATTCGCACAACAAGATTAGGTCTTTGAAATGGGGCAATAGGGAGTGAACATCAAAATAATGTATGATATGGAATAGCTTCAGTAAACTACTGACAGAAACCCAACACAGCACTTCCAATTCAACATTGAGTTCAATAGCTCTATGTAAATTAAACACAGATCAAACATAATACATTGAAAGCTCACATTTACAAGGTCAAGTATTCACTATTTCCAAACACTTGGGTGCCTTTTATAGTGGCAATTAAATGGCTCTATTTTAGACTGGGCTATGTTTGCTTCTTGTTGTGTCGTTTATTGGTGGTGTCAAAATTACAAGCATCAAATTGCAATCATCCTCGACATGCTTGAGAAATTCACAATGGTCTTTTCGGTCTCTTCGGTGGTTTGATGTACTATTTATGGGTGCGAGTGTGAGGTAATATATCTAAAAATGCTCAAACCTGACCACACACTTATAGCTTTGAATTTAATGTACCGTGGAGCCCGCGCCCACGAGCGCAGGTGAGCTAAAGATAGTTGCGAATACACAGAAATTGAGAACAAAAAAAGGCAAATCAGGACATAGTGAACAAAGTGTGTATAGTGTCATCTCCGTACTGTTGTCATGCCTGTACGACTAAACTGTATGAATCGGAAAGTCTGCTATGGTTAATATGAGGAATGCAATAGTTCCTTCCTACGAATGAAATGACGTCGTGCGACGCAAAAAGAGAGGGTGAATTCACATTAACTGTACCTCGAATAACTTGGATGCACGAAAGGAAGGAGAGGAACCGACGTACAGCTGAAATATATTTGAAGTTCGTCTTTCCTCTCTTACATATGTCACAACATAAGCCATCCAATGACGTCGGCAGCAACATGGGAGATGACGATGTCAGGACATTGTAAGTGGCTTCACAGTCCTCCCGGCAAAACTGACCGGAGAGCAATTCTGTAGCAACCAAATTGCATACAGAATGTAAAAGCTGCTTATTTTATTTAGAACAGTGTAGGCTAACGGTAGCTTATATTTTATATTAACTGTGTTTCCGTAAAATCAGTCATAGCAGATTATTGTAAAATAGACTACAGCCAACACAATTATAGTGTACATTCACTTAGGTTGACTCCAAATTCCTGACCTATTCTAGTTGAAACTGGTCATGCAAAAGGCAAACACAAACCGTTCGTTTAATTAAGCTGCATACAAAAACAATTTATAAAATCAAATCGGTACTTACTATTTGCACAGGTGCTGAAGACACATATCGAGGCATTCCCCTTCCACTTCGTCCGCCGAGGTGAGGTCCGATAAAGGGCGCATTGGGACAGGGTCGTTCTCCTGAAGTGGTGGCCTCATCTCTCGGAGGAAGAGCTCCAAGAACCTTCGGAAGGTTTTCTCCTCTGCTGCAGAGCCGGCCATCACTTCTCATTCCTGGACAGACAAGAGACAGCAGTATCCGGGCAAGAAGACTACTTCAAATCGCTGGCTGGACAGCTCCCCACTGGTGCCTGTTGGGAACGCGCGCGCGTAAACAAGGCTTTCGCTCTATCACAGAAGAGGGTGGGTGGATGATGATAACATATAGGAAAGGGGAGGATTTTTTTTTTTTTTTATAAAAGGGAGGAAGCGTCAGGTTTGGGAACGCGCACGTACAAGAGAGTCACCGCGAAAATAAGATCAAAGTGAGGAATTTTTGTATGGAGGTTAATGAGTGTCGAATTTGTTAAACAAACAATTACTAATTTGCTAAGTGAAGCTTATTTGATCGGATAGAAGTGTCGTAATGGTTAGGTTGTTACGAATGCACTAATAAGTGGATGCACGTGGCATTTCGGCAATTTAGGAAAAAAACGAATTTATATCGGACTTGTGCCTTTTGTTCACACTCGTATATACCCTCTCATTGGCTAGAATTGTCCCACCAGATCTCGCCTCCCGCCTGACTTCCATCTGTGAGGACATGCAGTTCCATTGTAAGAGTGGTCACACAACTTTCTTGTCAATATAATAGATACTCGTTGGATTAAATAAACCACATGCTTTAAAGGTGGGCAAATTGCCTTCACTGTGCAGTAACTAACAACAAATATCATTAGCATACAGTGCAGTTGGAAAGTATTCAGTCCCCTTGACCTTTTCCACATTTTGTTATGTTACAGCCTTATTCTAAAATGGATTACATTGTTCTCCCCCTAAATCTACACACAATACCCCATAATGACAAAGAAAAAACAGTTTAGAATATTTTTCAAATTTATTACAAATAAAAAACAGAAATATCACATTTACATAAGTATTCAGACCGTTTACTCAGTACTTTGTTGAAGCACCTTTGGCAGCAATTACAGCTTCGAGTCTTGGCACACCTGTATTTGTGGAGTTTTCCCCATTCTTCTCTGCAGGTCCTCTTAAGCTCTGTCAGGTTGGATAAGAAACGTCACTGCACAAATATTTTCAGGTCTCTCCAGAGATGTTCGATCGGGTTCAAGTCTGGGCAGGACACTCAGACTTGTCCCGAAGCCACTCCTGCGTTGTCTTGGCTGTGTGCCTAGGGTCATTGTCCTGTTGAAAAGGTGAACCTTCACTCCTGTCTAAGGTCTTAAGCAGGTTTACGTCAAGGATCTCTACTTTGCTCCGTTCATCTTTCCCTCGATCCTGACTAGTCTCCCAGTCCCTGCTGCTGAAAAACATACCCACAGCATGATACTGCCACCACCATTCTTCACCATAGGGATGGTGCCAGGTTTCCTCCAGAAGTGATGCTTGGCATTCAAGCCAAAGAGTTCAATCTTGGTTTCATCAGACTAGAGAATCTTGTTACTCATTGTCTGAGAGTCCTTTACGTGCAAGAGGGCTGTCATGTGCCTTTTACTTTGGGCTCCTTAGTGGCACAGCGGTCTAAGGCACTGCATATCAGTGCTAGAGGCGTCACTACAGACCCTGGTTTGATCCGGGGCTGTATCACAACCGGCCGTGATTGGGAGTTGTTTGGTGGTCCTTTGACACAGACACAGGAACCTTGGTATGAAACTCTTTAATAATAAAATGCAATTGCAGACAGAGATTCACATACAGAGTACCTCAGTAGTCTATAGTAAAGATATGTGTCGCGAAACAGGAGACCATACTCTTTATACAACCTACTGTCAATCATATCTTAACATTGTTGCATTGGATTAGATACAAAGTATCGACGATGAGAAAAACATGTCTAGACTGTGGTATCTCACTCTACTATCTCAGCCTTGAGCCTGCGTGACTATCAGCCTGAGAACTAAAGCAGTATATCTCCATTTACCCAGTACTTTTCCATTGCAAGCCTACAAAGGTTATCACATATATACAGTAATCATGGCATTGGTGTAGCCCTACACCCGACCCCCAGGGTAACCCCCAACATTCCCCCCTTTGAGACTGCCTAGTCTCATATAACCATGTACAGAAATCGACATTAGACATCTGAAACTTTTAACCATTCACAACCATCACATTATCTGGGTCAGTTGTGCAAGCAAGGGTGTCATAGTTGGGGTCAACACCAGTGGCATCATAGTATTCATCATAGGAGGCAGGTAAAGCCAATACCATTAAACCAGGCACGGTCTTTTTCACTGCCAATACCACAAAAAAATCAAAACACAGCAAAAGCCTATCAACACAGGAACTACAAATGATAAGACACCGATTAAAGTCTGGCCCATAACATTTCCAAATTTCCCAGCGAACCACAAAATTGACACCGCAGTCCCTTTTGGGGACACTTTTCTATCAAAGTCTCGAATAAACTTTACCCACTTGTTGACAGGGCCGGCTTCACCCACACAAACAAGTAGTGTGGATAGAGCCAACACAGTCAACCACCAACGACCACATGTTGTCGTCCTCCCTCTCTTATACCCCCCTAAGGGTTTATTTATTTACAACATAACCTTGCTGCTCATGTAAAACATTTGGTTCTTCAGGGCTTTGGTCTTGCCGTTCATCTTTTTCAAGTCTTTGGTCTCGACTCACATCTGTTTCTGCCTCTTGTTTCAGTGTCTGGCTCCATCATCTCCTGTGGGCTGAACACCTTTTGGCTGTGGGACAGGTAGTGCCAGCCAGACCTTTCCTGAACTTTGACCACCGTTGGTGTTGCCATGGTTACCTTGAATGGCCCCATCCATCTTGGCTGGTTCCATTTTCTCTTGTGGACCCGGATTTGGACCCAGTCTCCAACCTCCACAGGCAGGTAGTCGGGGTCCTCACCTGGTACCTCCTCCTGAGCTTTCCTAGAGTGAGAGTGGAGAGATCTGACAATAGTAGTTAAATCTTTCATGTACTCCAAGTGTTCTACTTCAGTTAGAGTGAGGTCTATTTGTCTGTCAGTCATGGGTCTGTGTGCCGGAACATGTGTCTTCCTGTCAACATTTCATGGGGTGTATACCCCAGGCCTTTATTAACACTACTGAGCATTTTCATTAACACCAGTGGTAAACAATCAACCCAAGATTTCTTGGTGGAGTGGCATACCTTAGCTAACCCTTGTTTAATGGATTGGTTAGCTCTCTCGGTAACCCCATTACTCTAGGGGTGGTAGATGGACTCCCATCATTATGGCTACCTGCTTCCCTGCATCACCAGTGAAGTGGGTACCATTGTCTGCAGATAAAACCTCAGGAACACCAAATCTAGGTCTTATCTCCCTCACTAGTAGCTTTGCTAATGTCTTAGCATCACAGTGTGTGGTGGGAAATGCCTCCACCCACCTGGATGAACCTGTCAATAAGGACTAAACAGTACCTTTTCCTTTCTTTTTGCAAGATCTATAAAATCCATGGCAAGATGGACCGAGTCCTCTTGGCGTAGGGAAATTACCTGGTTTCAGAGGTGTTCCTTTGGCAATGTTAATTTGCATGCACGTAGCACATCGAAACAGAAACTGTTTCACGTGCTGAGTCAAATTGGGATGAAACCAATCCAAAGAAATTGCCTCTCGTATCCCCCCTTGACAAATGTGCCATAACAGGTTAGAGCCAGCAGCATACCACTGTTGGCTTGCTTCTGAAGCTAAGCAGGGTTGGTCCTGGTCAGTCCCTGGATGGGAGACCAGTAGCTGCTGGAAGTGGTGTTAGAGGGCCAGTAGGAGGCACTCTTTCCTCTGATCTAAAAAATATCCCAATGCCCCAGGGCAGTGACACTTCCCTGTGTAGGGTGCTGTCTTTTGGATGGGATGTTAAAATGGGTGTCCTGACTCTCTGAGGGCATTAAAGATCCCATGGCACTTATCATAAGAGTAGGGGTGTTAACCCTGGTGTCCTGGCTAAATTCCCAATCTGGCCCTGAAACCATCACGGTCACCTAATAATCCCCAGTTTACAATTGGCTCATTTCTCCCCTGTAATTATTTCCCAGGTCGTTGCTGTAAATGAGAACGTGTTCTGAGTCAACTTACCTGGTAAAATAACAGTTTTTTTAATAGTTTTTTTAAAATACCATGGGCCACTTGCCAGACAGAATATGTCTCTGAATTTTAGAAACGGGGTCAAGTTTACAACCCTACTGTTGAGATACCAAATGAGAACCAACATCCAAAGCCTGTTTAGATGCCAAATCAGTGTATTTCCAAACAGTAGCAGAGAAGAACATGGAGTGGCCATGACACTTTGAGGCAGCCAATTTAGCAGCATCATCTGCCATGGCGTTACCCATACTCACAAAATGAGCAGCAACCTTCACAATAACCAAAGCAGAGAGCAGCATCATAGCCTCCAAGAGATCTAAACCATAGTTATATTACGAATAGGACTTCCACAAGCATTGTGAGAACCTCTACTCCTCCTGACACCACACCAGGTGAGACAAACCCCTACTCCTCCAAATACCACACCAGGAGAGACAGAACCCCTATTGCATAAGCAAAATCAGAGAAAATTGTAACCCTTTTCCCTTCTCCCATTTTACAGGCAGTGGTTAGTGCCAAAAGTTCAGCCTGTTGAGCTGAGAAAGTATCTGGTAATGGTTGTTGTATGTGAGTGGTTCTATCAATTGTCTCAATACCAAACCCTGCATGTTTCATCCCTGTAGTTTGATCTATATATGCAAAACTGTCATTGACAGTCAGGGCAGTGTCAGAGGTCAGGCTGGTGCACCTAAGCAAGAACAGTGGGCTCCAGTGTCAATTAAGAATGGGATAGTTCTTCCATGTACCCGAAGTTTGATTATTGGGTCCTTTTCCCCTCCCCCATCTTCAAATATGTACTGGGGACACTGGAGGAAAGGGTCTGGGCCTCTTCACTGCTGATCGTCAGGAAAATAAGAACTGTTGGTGTTCTGATTTCCTCTTCCCCCTCTCTGTGGTTAATTTCCTCAGCGTCCTCCTTGGTGGCCAGGACCAGGCTTGTAACCTCCTTGTGCCTGCTGTGGAGGTCCTCCATAGGTTTGGGGTTGCTGCTATCCACATTGTTGTTGGTATCCTCCCGTTTCCTCCTCTGAAATTTTGTCTCCCTCCAGGTGTTGTAGCCTATCCTTGATAGTGAGGATTTTGTAGACATTGGTTCCTCGTGTGTCCAAATTGTCCACACCCCCAGCATTGTATAGGTGGCATTTTGGGTGATGGTGGGCCCCATGGTTGTGGGTTCCCATAGGTCTGAGGGGGAAATTGTACAGAAGGCACTATGGGCTGTGGCTGAGGCGCATGTCCACTTGGGGGCGCTGTAGGAGCAGGAGTGTTCATCACCATGTCAGGCTCACCTGTTTAGTTTGTCATATTGCCTCCTGTTTTCCTCAGAATCGTCATCATGTAGTTCCCTCAGTTGTTCTCGGGGGTTCGCAGACTTTTCGCCTTAAGTCTTTCCATTGTTCTTTAAAAACACAGTATTCTTTTACTTGTTCCAAACTTTGTTCTTCCATCATGTCTGGCAGTTCTCACTGGTTTGTATTGGATCTTTTTCTTACTGCCTGTTTCCCAGTCTTTCTCCGGATCCCAGGGTCCACTACTGCCCTTATATGAACTGCTGGCCATATGCAGAATCTTCCTGTCTTTGTCTGGGTTTCCTAGAGGGGTTGAAGAGGACCCGGGGGACCTTAATTACAGAAATTGTTTCTCTATCACGTTCTATTCTTTTTTTTCTCCGTTTGTACTCTCACCCTCTTCTCCTTCATATTCTTTCATTAGTTCCCCTTAATAATTACTGTTGTACCAGTAGCTATCACTTCCACACCTCATTCTTTATCTTCATAAGGTGGGGGAGCTATAGGGTGAAGGGGCCCACACAGGAACATTTGATAAGACTAAGTGTGATGTGATAAGTGACAGGTTACTATACTGTCAGCCACTATATTGGGACTAATCCTGGGTCTCTTTTTCCCTTGTTCCGTTACCCTTTGACTCAACTTTTTCAACTGACTTTGAGCATAAAATGTCTGTCCTTCAGTCCGAATTAGTCCCAATATAGTGGCTGACAGTATGGTAAACTTCTTATTAATCTTCTTCTTACTGGCTTGCCTTCCCATGACTATGTCACTTATCACATCACACTTATCAAATGTTCCTGTGACCGGATATCTGTACTTTTCTTCTTTGTTTGTCAATTTACAAAACACCCAGTCCAGGTCGGTTTTCAAGTAGGGATATTTGTCCTGTAAATATTGTTTGGGACTAATATGTTTCATTGGTGTGGGACCCACTGTCTCTGCACTGCCTTTGGTTGAATCTGTCATTGAGCCCCGTGATTTTGTTTTAACCAGGTTCTATGTAATGTGGACTGAGTGACTTATCTGTATTCGGGTAGTAGAATCCAACATGGGTATATCATCCTAACGCAGTTCTATTTTCTCTAAGGGGTTCTTCTTTAGTTTCACTACATTCATTCACTAACCACGCTACTGTAAATGGTTCCACATGTGTGGTAAATAACCACAATTGGTTTCAATTGTATTTTAACTTCAGTACGGGGGTCTCCCTGTCTCCTCTCTTGTGGATGTAATGGAAGAGTAAACTCACAACATGTCTTTCCCAATACTCAATTAACACATTTCTCTCTTTCTTGTACTAGTCTTAAATATTTGTCTATACCAGTCTAGATTTATTTCAGTACATAGACATTCTTGATATTGACTAGCATATATCCATTCACTGTTATCAAATGCACTCAACTCATGCAATTGTCCCACACCAAATCTATAATCCCACCAATTATACATATATCAAAACAAAACCAATGCCTTCCCTCAGGTAAGAATACCACACATACAGTTGAAGTCAGAAGTTGACTGTGCCTTTAAACAGCTTGGAAAATTCCAGGAAATTATGTCATTGCTTTAGAAGCTTCTGATCGGATAATTGACATCATTTGAGTCAATTGGAGGTGTACCTGTGGATGTATTTGCTTGACATCATGGGAAAATCAAAAGAAACCAGCCAAGCCCTCAGAAAAAAATTGTAGACCTCCACAAGTCTGGTTCACCCTTGAGAGCAAGGGTACCACGTTCATCTGTACAAACAATAGTATGCAAGTATAAACACCATGGGACCACACAGCCGTCATACCGCTCAGGAAGGAGACGTCTTCTGTCTCCTAGAGATGAACATACTTTGGTGCGAAAAGTGCAAATCAATCCCAGAACAACAGTAAAGGACCTTGTGAAGATGCTGGAGGAAACAGGTACAAAAGTATCTATATTCACAGTAAAACAAGTCCTATATCGACATAACCTGAAAGGCCGCTCAGCAAGGAAGAAGCCACTACTCCAAAACCGCCATAAAACAGCCAGACTATGGTTTGCAACTGAACATGGAGAGAAAGATCATACTTTTTGGAGAAATGTCCTCTGGTCTGAAACAAAAATAGAACTGTTTGGCCATAATGACCAAAAACACCAAAAGAAAGGTCCCCAGGGTCCCTGCTCATCTGCATGAACGTGCCTTAGGCATGCTGCAAGGAGGCATGAGGACTGCAGATGTGGCCAGGGCAACAACAACTGCCCGGAACACACAATCCCCCCATTAGTGCTCAGACTGTCCGCAATAGGCTGAGAGAGGCTGGACTGAGGGCTTGTAGGCCTGTTGTAAGGCAGGTCCTCACCAGCAACAACGTCACCTATGGCACAAACCCACCGTCGCTGGACCAGACAGGACTTGCAAAAAGTGCTCTTCACTAACGAGTCGCGGTTTTGTCTCACCAGGGGTGATGGCCGGATTCGCCTTTATCGTTGAAGGAATGAGCGTTACACCGAGGCCTGTACTCTGGAGGTGAAGGGTCCGTCATGTTGTGTCACAGCATCATCGGACTGAGCTTGTTGTCATTGTAGGCCATCTCAACACTGTGCGTTACAGGGAAGACATCCTCCTCCCTCATATGGTACTCTTCCTGCAGGCTCATCATTACATGACCCTCCAGCATGACAATGCCACCAGCCTCTTTCTGTACGTGATTTCATGCAAGACAGGAATGTCAGTGTTCTGCCATGGCAAGCGAAGAGCACGGATCTCAATCCCATTGAGCACGTCTGGGACCTGTTGGATCGGAGGGTTAGGGCTATTCCCCCTCCCGGTCGCGACAGAGCCTGGGCTCGAACCCAGAGTCTCTGGTGGTACAGCTAGCACTGCGATGCAGTGCCCTCGACCACTGCCCCGCCCGGGCGCAGTAGTCTAGAATCAAGGTTTGGTCATTTTTCGTTGAGCATTGATCTCTGCTTATTCATGTTATTTTTTTTGTCTCATGTCTTTTGCTCCTTCTGTGCAACTATACATTTACATATAAATAACAATGGGAGTCGTCTGAAAGGCAGGTAAGCAGGTGACAAGCTTAGGTCCAAAATAAGCCCATAAAAATGCATTGAGGTTATTTTGGCGAGAGTGAAACCTCTCGTTTCACCTCTTCCTCTCTGCTCTCTCACACACACAACAAAGATGAGAGATCACTTCTTTGTGACAAGCGGTTTCAACTCGCTATTTGCATTTGAGGTTTGATCCAACATAATTGGTCACATGGACACAAACACATTGTTACAGTAAAATAATGTCTCAGAGGAGAAGTTACGTTTTTTTTCTACATTGCAGAATAATAGTAAAGACATCAACACTATGATCAAATATATGGAATCATGTAGTATTCACAGTGTTAAACAAATAAAAATATATTTGATTTTTGAGATTTTTCCAAATAGCCACCCTTTGCCTTGATGACAGCTTTGCACACTCTTGGCATTCTTTCAGCCAGCTTCACCTGGAATGCTTTTCCAACAGTCTTGAAGGAGTTCCCACATATGCTTTTACTTCACTCTGCGGTCCGACTCATTCCAAACCATCTCAATTGTGTTGAGGTCGGGGGATTGTGGAGGCCAGGTCATCTAATGCAGCACTACATCACTCTCCTTCTTGGTTAAATAGCCCTTACACAGCATGGAGGTGTGTTGGGTCATTGTCCTGTTGAAAACAAATGATAGTCCCACTAAGCCCAAACCAGATGGGATGGCGTATCGCTGCAGAATGCTGTGGTAGCCATGCTGGTTGTGTGCCTTGAATTATAAATAACATCAGTGTCACCAGCAAAGCCCCCCCACACCATCACACCTCCTCATCCATGCTTTACGGTGGGAAATACACATGCAGAGATCATCCGTTCACCCACACAGCGTCTCACAATGACACGGCGGTTGGACTCCAGACCAAAGGACACATTTCCACCGGTCTAATATCCATTGCTCGTGTTTCTTGGCCCAAGCAAGCCTCTTCTTCTTATTGGTGTCCTTTAGTAGTGCTTTCTTTGCAGCAATTCGATGTTTGATGATGTTGAGATGTATCTGTTACTTGAACTCTGTGAATAATTTATTTGGGCTGCAATTTCTGAGGCTGGTAACTCTAATGAACTTATCCTCTGCAGCAGAGGTAACTGAGTCTTTCATTCCTGTGGCGGTCCTCATGAGAGACGGAAATGGAAATGTTCCGTATTGCGCTTGATGGAAATATTCCATATTGACTGACCTTCGTGTTTTGGACAGTCGTCGCTTTGTTTATTTGAGCTGTTATTGCCATAATTTGGACTTGGTACTTTACCAAATAGGGCTATATTTTGTGTAGCACCCCTACTTTACCACAACACAACTGATTGGCTCAAACACTTTAAGATGGAAAGAAATTCCACAAATGAACTTTTAACAAGGCACACCTGTTAATTGAAATACATTCCAGTTGACTACCTCATGAAGCTGGTTGAGAGAATGCCAACAATGTGAAAATCTCTCATAAAGGCAAAGAGTGGCTACTTGGAAGAATCTCAAATTTAAAACATATTTAGATTTGTTTAACACTTTGTTTTGGATAACACATGGAATCATGTCGTATTTCATTAGTGTTGATGTCTTCATTATTATTCTACAATGTAGAAAATAGTAAAAAATAAAAAAAACCCTTGAATGAGTAGGTGTTCTAAAAACACACACACGTATAAAATACATCAAGATGATTATCAGGTCATGTCGCCCAGCACCATTCCAGGTGGTGAAGCATTATTCATCACTCCGGAGAACATGTTTCCACTGCTCCAGAGTCCAATGGCGGTGAGCTTTACACCACTCCAGCCGACACTTGGCATTGCGCATGGTGATCTTAGGAATGTGTGTGGCTCCTCGGCCATGGAAACCCATTTCATGAAGCGCCCAACGAACAGTTATTGTGCTGACGTTGCTTCCAGAGGCAGTTTGGAACTCTGTAGTGAGTGTTGCAACCAAGGACAGACGATCTTTACGCACCACACGCTTCAATCGGCAGTCCCGTTCTGTGTGGCCTACCACGTCGCAGCTGTGCCATCCACTGCACGTTTCCACTGCACAATAACAGTACTTACAGTTGACCGGGGCAACTCTAGCATGGCAGAAAGTTAATGAGTTTGTCTAGTTTGTCAACGGGTGTGACTGAAAAAGCACAATCCACTGATGTCCACATACTTTTGCATATGTAGTGTATTATGACATTGTAACGTTTTTTTTCATCTGTTCATACACACAAACATAATTTGAGGCAAGCCAAAGTTCAGAAGCCAAAGTCAACGCCCCTTCGCCATTGATTGGTCAACAGTAGGGATTCTTCAATGAAGTGCTTATTGTCATTCAACAAGTGACTCATTTTCATGCAACATTTTTCACTTGAGAAATACTGCAACAAACATCCTCGTAAGATGTAAAATTGCACGACTAAGATCTTAATTCTGACTATTTGAGGAAGTGTATACTGGCCATGGCGTTTCAAGACGGACAAACAGCACCATTGTCGCATTCTCATTTTTCAAGCAAAGGTCTTTTCATGCGAAGGTCTGCGAGTACACTCGTTCGGTTCACCTAGCCAAGTTCACCTAGGCGCCAGCCGAACCTTAACATACGGCTAGGAAGCCTTTACTCAATGAGAGGGGGCAGCATTGAGCTAGCCTGCAACGGCACTTCCTGGAGCAGCTCAAACTGAGCATGTTATGCCTCCATGCAATGCCATCTTAACCGACTTACTTTGTCTTCAATGCGCTTTTGTGTCTTCACATAGGAATTAATGGTGTCGCGTGATTAATGGCTTTGTCCATTCCTACAATATATACAATCATTGGTAGAATTCATGCCAAGGCATGTTGAAGATGTTCTGGCGACTTGTGGCGCTACGTTGGTGTGTTTCCTTTATTTTTGCAGTTACCTGTACATGATAGTATAACATGCAGTAATTACAGGACAGCTATTGACAGAGGCAAATATTGTATTTCAACTCAGTGTAAATACTGTACATTGTGTTGAGCAAAATAATTACAGGACAGCTATTGACAGAGGCAAATATTGTATTTCAACTCAGTGTAAATACTGTACATTGTGTTGAGCAAAATATTCAGCAACAAACTGTGCAGACAAGAGTATATTGGGTTTTTGTTCCCCTAAGTATAATACCATTCAAACAAAACAATATTTAACATTCATGGTCTAAAACCACTCGTTTCCCTATGTTCTTGTAGATTGGTCCTCTTCCGTCCGGGGACGCTTGCTCAAGCTTCCCGATTGTCTTACAGAGGGGTCATCTGAGGCCTTTGGTTGGTCTGAGGGGGGCGCGTCTCGAAAGCCTTGACCCTGGGAGTGAGGAATTGGCCAAATATAAAGCATAACGATTTATTCCCTCAGTGGGGTTGTATAATCAGTTTACAGAACAAAAATCTGAATAGAAAATAATAACATATTTCAAAGTGCAATATGACTGACATGTAGAAATTAGGTTTTTAAAAGTACATAAGCATAAGAAACGTCAGATATGTTATGAAACTTTAATAGTGCTCTACGTGGCTGGTACGTTTCACTATGGGGTGCTCTGCAGGTCTGAGCTTTTTCTTCCACAGCTCAGTATTTTCTGTGTGTATTATAGCCATTTGTAGTGCTAGCCACAAAGTAAGTTTAGATTATGAAATTACATTTTATTTGTCACATTCGCCAAATACAACAAGTGTAGACTTCACCATGAAGTGCTTACTTACACGCCCTTTCCCAACAATGCAGTTAGAATATTAGCAAATAGATAAAAGAGCAACACAAAACTATAATGAGGCTATATAAAAGCTACATACAAGGAGTTTCCTTTACAGAGTCAGTGTACTGGGGTACGAGGTAGTCGGAGTGACTGATAGAGGTCCTAGATGACAGGGAGCTTCGCCCCAGTGATGTACTGGGCTATCCCTACCAGGTTAGGCCGGTAGGGATATGGGGTTAGGTTAGGCCGGTAGGGATATCCTCGTCTCATCGCACACTAGCGACTCCTGTGGCGGGCCGGGCGCAGTGCACGCTAACCAGGTCGCCAGGTGCACGGTGTTTCCTCCAACACATTGGTGCAGCTGGCTTCCGAGTTGGATGTGCGTTGTGTTAAGAAGCAGTGCGGCTTGGTTGGCTTGTGTTTTGGAGGATGAATGGCTTTGACCTTCGTCTCTCCCGAGCCTGTACGGGAGTTGTAGCGATGAGACAAGATAGTAGCTACTAAACAATTGGATACCACGAAATTCGGGAGAAACGGGGTGTAAAAAATGAAATGTTGGAGTCATGTGGGGCCACATAGTTGTGGGTGAACAGTGAGTACGGGAGGGGGGTTAAGCACACACCCCCAAGTGACCCCCGTGTTGAGGGTTAGCATGGCAGATGGGTTTTTGCCTACCCCCACGTGGGGGTGACCCGTCAATGCCCAGTATCCAATTGCAGAGGGAAGTGATTAATCCCAGGGTCCTTAGTTTAGTGATGAGCTTGGAGGGCACTATGGTGTTGAATACTGAGCTGTAGTCAATGAACAGCATTCTCACGTAGGTGTTCCTTTTGTCCAGGTGGGAAAGGGCAGTGTGGAGTGCAATAGAGATTGCATCATTTGTGGATCTGTCGGGACGGTATGCTAATTGGAGTGGGTCCAGGGTGTCTGGGATGATGGTGTTGATGTGAGCCATGGCCAGCCTTCAAAGGATTTCATGGCTACAGATGCGAGTGCTACAGGGCGATAGTCATTTAAGACAGGTTTCTTTGGTGTTCTTAGGCGCAGGGACTATGGAGGTCTGCTTGAAACATATGGGTATTACAGACTGGGTCAAGGAGAGGTTGAAAATGTCAGTGAAGGCACGTGCCAGCTGGTCAGCACATGCTCCGAGTATGCGTCCCGAAAATCTGTCTGGCCCTGTGGCCTTGTGAATGTTAACCTGTTTAAAGGATTTACAGACTACAAAGAGCGTGATCACACAGTTGTCCGGAACAGCTGGTGCTCTCATGCATGGTTGTGTTTCTTGCCTAGAGGTGAGCATAGAAGACATTTAGCTCGTCTGGTCGGCTTGCATCACTGGGCAATCCACAGCTGGGTTTCCCTGTGTAATTCGTGATGGTTTGTAAGCCCTGCCACATTCGACGAGTGTCAGAGCTGGTGTAGTAGGATTCAATCTTAGTCCTGTATTGACACTTTGATGGTTCGTCGGAGGGCGTAGCGGGATTTCTTATAAGCGTCTGGATTTGTGTCCCTCTCCTTAAGAGCGGCAGCTCTAGCCTTTAGCTCAGTGCAGATGTTGCCTGTAACCCATCGCTTTTGGTTAGGGTATGTATGAGCACAACGTTGTCGATGCACTTATTACTGAAGGGGTGACTTGTGGTAAACTCCTCAATGCCATCGGATGAACCCGGAACAAATTCCAATCTGTGCTAGTGAAACAGTCCTGTAGCTTAGCATCCGCTTCACCGGACCACTTCCGTATTGAGCGCATAACTGGTATTCCTGTTTAAATTAGTGCTTGTATGCACAAATTAAAGATGGAGTTATGGTCAGATTTCTTTGTGCAGAGTAGAAGTGATCTAGAGTTTCTCACCTCTAGTTACACTGGAGACATGTTGGTAGAAATGAGGTGAAACAGATTTCAGTTTCCCTGCATTAAAATCCTCAGCCAGAAGGTGCAACTTTTCAACTGTCCTGCCGATACAGAATGTGAATATAATTTTAATTGACTCGAAGTAGGGCTGTGGCAGTGATTGTCAAGCAAATAACTGTCGGTCTCACGTAATTGACCATTAATTAACAAACACATTTAGCATCCGTCTTCCACTCATAGCCTACATGCCATTTTAAAATCCATTATTTATTTTACACAGGTCTAAAGAAGAATGATATGAAGAAAACGTAGTCTATTTCAGAAGGAAATAATTGCATACTTTGAGTTGTCCTTATGTTAGGTCCTGATGTGGCTATGCCAAAATGGCTGTGGGCTACACTAGTAAATTTAGCAGACAAAATGTTCTTAGAATTCCGTGGAACTATTTTATATTATAGTAAGAAGAATCCAATTGATCAAAGCTGAATAAAATACAAATATTTTCTCCAAAACGATTTGAGGGATTGCGCACATGCGACTATTCTGTGTTGAGCTGTTAACAAATAAATAGGTAATCTTACATGCTTAATTTAGAGTTATTAATGGAACTTTAGTTGTTCTACAAACGCTAGGCTGTATGTTTAGATTTTTAATACATTGTAAGGCTGCATGATGAGACTAATGATGATTTAAAAAACGTTGCTTGAAAGGCATGAGCTCTGCTTTGTATTTTGCACAGGCTGTACAGACATCATGTCTCTCATTCACAATTTAACAAGCATTTGATAATGCCTCGAATTTCACAGCGGCATCCCCTTTGTGGCTGTAATGCACCATAAAAAAATCAATGTTTGGTGCTGCGCAATCCGAAGTGGCTTTCACTCACATGGTTCTGTCACGTGATCGCACAACTGCGAGCGTCCTTATCCAATTCCGAGGTGCATATTGAAGATATTGGAAGAACTATCCACATTTACTTTGTCTGCCAACAAGATGAGTAGGCCTAACAAACAGCAAAAGCACTAACCTGTGTCAATCTACTATCCCCCATAGTACAAAAATTGACGTATTCTATTCTGTGCGATAAATAAATAATCCAAAACATTCTGGGACAGTTGTGGGATACAATAGATCCCAAATTAATACAACCACTAGCATTAAAAAAAAACTTCATGCAATATGGCTGACGCAACAGATCAGAACATTTAGCTTAAAATATTGATAAACTATTAGGCTATTTCTTCATACTACAAGCGCAGCAAAGCACACGTTAGTAGGCTATAAAACGCAAATGTTCCAATAGCGGAAAACACCATCATCAAAAGTGACCGCAAATGCAGTTATGCATGTAATGCTTTTATTATAAAAGGTGCATTTTCATGGTGAAAATTCTCTTCCCCAAACTTGAAACTCACTGCTTATGTATGCCAGTTAATCTCTACACCCCTTTTAAAGCAGATTAAACGTGCTTAATTTGAATTAGTTATTTGGCCACTTTACTTTTGATACAAACATTAAAACATATAGGCCCTATGGGCAGGGCTACATGAGGTGTGCAACTATGATTTGAACAAGTCGCAAAAACAATAAAATAAAGGCATTGTTTATGCTTGGCATCATTCACAAATGATAATATATAATTCACAAGTGATAAATCACCCATCAGATTATTCTTGATTTAATCTAGTCTTTACATATGTTTGACATTTGTTCTGATTTAGACTATTATCATGCACCAGTATTGAAACCGGGCCAGCGGGGATAAAAATGCATGTCAGCTACACACTTAAATAGTGAATGGAACTCTATCCTCCTGATTCCTGCTTACAAGCAAAAATTAAAGCAGTAAGCACCAGTGACTCATTCTATAAAAAAGTGGTCAGATGAAGCAGATGCTAACCTACAGGACTGTTTTGCTATCACAGACTGGAACATGTTCCCGGGATTCTTCTGATGGCATTGAGGAGTACACCACATCAGTCAAATCAAATCAAATTTTATTTGTCACATACACATGGTTAGCAGATGTTAATGCGAGTGTAGCGAAATGCTTGTGCTTCTAGTTCCGACAATGCAGTGATAACCAACAAGTAATCTAACTAACAATTCTAAAACTACTGTCTTATACACAGTGTAAGAAGATAAAGAATATGTACATAAGGATATATGAGTGAGTGATGGTACAGAGCAGCAAACAGTAGATGGTATCGAGTACAGTATATACATATGAGATGAGTATGTAGACAAAGTAAACAAAGTGGCATAGTTAAAGTGGCTAGTGATACATGTATTACATAAGGATGCAGTCGATGATGTAGAGTACAGTATATACGTATGCATATGAGATGAATAATGTAGGGTAAGTAACATTATATAAGGTAGCATTGTTTAAAGTGGCTAGTGATATATTTACATCATTTCCCATCAATTCCCATTATTAAAGTGGCTGGAGTTGGGTCAGTGTCAATGACAGTGTGTTGGCAGCAGCCACTCAATGGTGGCTGTTTAACAGTCTGATAGCCTTGAGATAGAAGCTGTTTTTCAGTCTCTCAGTCCCAGCTTTGATGCACCTGTACTGACCTCGCCTTCTGGATGATAGCGGGGTGAACAGGCAGTGGTTCGGGTGGTTGATGTCCTTGATGATCTTTATGGCCTTCCTGTAACATCGGGTGGTGTAGGTGTCCTGGAGGGCAGGTAGTTTGCCCCCGGTGATGCGTTGTGCAGACCTCACTACCCTCTGGAGAGCCTTACGGTTGAGGGCGGAGCAGTTGCCGTACCAGGCGGTGATACAGCCCGCCAGGATGCTCTCGATTGTGCATCTGTAGAAGTTTGTGAGTGCTTTTGGTGACAAGCCGAATTTCTTCAGCCTCCTGAGGTTGAAGAGGCGCTGCTGCGCCTTCTTCACGACGCTGTCAGTGTGAGTGGACCAATTCAGTTTGTCTGTGATGTGTATGCCGAGGAACTTAAAACTTGCTACCCTCTCCACTACTGTTCCATCGATGTGGATAGGGGGGTGTTCCCTCTGCTGTTTCCTGAAGTCCACAATCATCTCCTTAGTTTTGTTGACGTTGAGTGTGAGGTTATTTTCCTGACACCACACTCCGAGGGCCCTCACCTCCTCCCTGTAGGCCGTCTCGTCGTTGTTGGTAATCAAGCCTACCACTGGCTTTATCAATAAGTGCATCGAGGACGTCGTCCCCACAGTGACTGTATGTACGTACGTACACCAACCAGAAGCCATGGATTACAGACAACATTCGCACTGAGCTAAAGGGTAGAACCGACGCTTTCAAGGTGCGGGACTCTAACCCGGAAGTTTACAAGAAATTCTGCTATGCTCTGTGACCATCAAACAGGCAAAGCGTCAATACAGGGGCTAAGATTGCATCATACTACACCGGCTCCGATGCGCGTCTTAATAGGCAGGGCTTGCAAACTATTACAGGCTAAAGGGAAGCACAGCCGCCAGCTGCCCAGTGACACGAGCTAAATCACTTCTATGCTCACGTCGAGCCAAGCAACACTGAGGCATGAATGAGAGCATCAGCTGTTCCGGACGACTGTGTGATCACGCTCTCCGTAGCGGACGTGAGTAAGACCTTTAAACAGGTCAACATACACAAGGCTGCGGCGCCAGACGGATTACTATGATTAAGTCTGTAATACCAACATGTTTCAAACAGACCACCATAGTTCTTGTGCCCAAGAACAAAGGCAACCTGCCTAAATGACTACAGACCCATAGCACTCACGTCCGTAGCCATGAAGTGCTTTCAAAGGTTGGTAAATGGCTCACATCAACACCATTATCCCAGAAACCCCTAGACCCACTCCAATTTGCATACCGCCCAAACAGATCCACAGATGATGCAATCTCTATTGCACTCCACACTGCCCGTTCCCAACTGAATAAAAGGAACACTTATGTGAGAATGCTATTCATTGACTGCAGCTCAGCGTTCAGCACCATAGTACCCTCAAAGCTCATTACTAAGTTAAGGATCCTGGGACGCTCCACCCTCAGGTGGTGAGGGTAGGCAGCAACACATCTGTCACACTGATCCTCAATACTGGAGCTCCCCAGGGGTGCGTGCTCAGTCCTCTCCTGTACTCCCTGTTCACCCACGACTACATGGCCAGGCATGACTCCAACACCATCATAAAGTTTGCAGACGACACAACAGTGGTAGGCCTGATCACCAACAACGACGAGACATCCTATAGGGAGGAAGTCAGAGACCTGGCCGGGTGGTGCCAGAATAACAACCTATCCCTCAACGTAACCAAGACTAAGGAGAGGATTGTGGACTACAGGAAAAGGAGGACCGAGCATGCCCTCATTCTCATTGACGGGGCTGTAGTGGAGCAGGTTGAGAGCTTCAAGTTCCTTGGTGTCCACATCAGCAAACTAGAATGGTCACCAAGACAGTCGTGTAGAGGGCACGACAAAGCCTATTCCCCCTCAGGAAAATAAAAAGATTTGGCATGGGTCCTGAGATCCTCAAAAGGTTTTTACAGCTGCAACATCGAAAGCATCCTGGCACTGGTTGCATCACTGGCTGGTACGGCAATTGCTCGGCCTCTGACCACAAGACACTACAGAGGGTAGTGCGTACGGCCCAGTACATCACTGGGGCTAAGCTGCCTGCCATCCAGGACCTCGACACCAGGCGGTGTCAGAGGAAGGCCCTAAAAATGGTCAAAGACCCCAGCCACAGACTGTTCTCTCTACTACCGCATGGTAAGCGGTACCGGAGTGCCAAGTCTAGGACAAAAAGGCTTCAACAGTTTTTACCCCCAAGCCATAAGACTCCTGAACAGGTCATCAAATGGCTACCTGGACTATTTGCATTGTGTGCCCCCCCCTGCTGCTGCTACTCTCTGTTTATCATATATGCATAGTCACTTTAACTATACATTCATGTATATACTACCTCAATTGGGCCGACCAACCAGTGCTCCCACACATTGGCTAACCGGGCTATCTGCATTGTGTCCCACCCACCACCACCTGCCAACTCCACTTTTACGCCACTGCTACTCTCTGTTCATCTATGCAGTCACTTTAACCATATCTACATACTACCTCAATCAGCCTGACTAACCGGTGTCTGTATGTAGCCTCGCTACTTTTATAACCTCGCTACTGTATATAGCCTGTCTTTTTACTGTTGTTTTATTTCTTTACCTACCTATTGTTCACCTAATACATTTTTTGCACTATTGGTAAGAGCCTGTAAGTAAGCATTTCACCTGTTGTATTCAGCGCACGTGACAAATAAACTTTAATTTGATTGAGAGTCTTAAAGCTCAATTCAACCACAGCTGTTGGCATTGCAGTATTTATTATACACAGTCATACATCAACATAGTAGCTGTGTTCAAATACTCATACTAACCGTACTATTTGTGACATAAATTGAGTATATAGTATGTTTATTGGCCATAGTATGAATATAGTTAGTATCCCAAAAGTTCACGGATGTCGTACTAAAATCCACCAAAATACGAAGTATTCAAGCAGTGGACACTATTTCTGTGCTTTTAGGACCCATAATGCAATTCAGAAAATGGGCGTGGCTTCACAACATTTTCAGATTTGAAGAAAATTGCAGAAAATGCTGCCGAAGTCCGGTGAAAGCGGATACAAATGTATTGCTTTAACCAATTATGACAACTTTTAAGAAAATGCAGAGCAATGTAATCAAGTAATCAGTGTGTGCTCTGAAAGCTCCGAGAGCGAACCGCTCTGAAGTTACGAACTCCCAGAGCGCACTCTAGCACTCCAGATTGAATTTATGAACACACCCGAAGTCGTAAAATGTCTAGCTAGTCATTTGTTATGTTAACAAGCTAGCAAGAGGTTTCATCGCAACAGCATCAACTTCCGGTAGACAGGAAAAGTGCCAGTACGCTCAACTGAAACCATACCGTTCGTTTACAGTATACTAAAATAAATTAATAGTATATACTCAATATGGGTATTTGAACACAGCTAGTGTATTTTCCTCCAGTAATCAAATTATATCCAAAATGGTTTTAGGGGCTGTAAACATTCCAAAAAGACCCCTCCCAGAGGCGATGACTTCAGTTTTCCGGGTGCAAAATAGTTTGTACACAAAGTTATTGCATAAACAACATACATTTGGCCCAACTCCTTTCCTTCATTACCACTGGTTTGGAAGGACAAGATAGATAAAAGCAATATGGTTGGAAGTGGACTATCCAATCTTTTCACCAATCACTAGTCATGATGGACAGGAGGTGAGGAAAGGATGCCATTTGAGAGTGTTGGGAGAAAGCCAGTGTTGTGTACTCACAGTGATCTGGTAGGGTACTGTGGCCTCCCTTTGGCTGGGTGACTTGTACAGGGATGCAAGTCTAGGAGAAGGAAACAGAGGTGAGGACAGGGTACTAAACTAACTTTTGTTTAGAACAAAAATAATAATTTACAATGGCCTGTGTTTTATCACCTGCATTCCATACAGAACAAGGCTAATAATGAACAGCTATGTTTTTAATTAGCATGCCCTTGTGTTCTTACATTGATTTGGATATATTTACTGTAACAACAAAAGGGACTTAAAATAAAAAGTGCAAAATGTATTTATTGCAGATTTCAAAGCACCACATGTTATTTTCTGCGAAATCCTCTAGAGGGGGCAGAATAAAATAAAATATATCAAAACTATACCGCGGACAAATAGAAAGCGGGGAGAAGGACTGATTTCCCCCATTTTTTGTAGTTTTTTTAATAGAACATCCCATTCTTGTTTTTAAGTCCATAACAATGCATAAACCACATTTGGGGACCATTTTTTAGATCTGGGAAAAATAAAAATGGTGTAGTTATTATCCTTTAATTCAGGTGCGCACCAGCGCGGTGGCATTTTCCGATGCGTTCTGCCTACAACAAAATCTCTTGCATAGTTTGTTTTGTTTCGGTATGTTGCATTGAAAGTGGCTAATATTGCATTGATTCAATCACAATTGCCACAGTAAAGGGAAACATTGATAGGGTTAAGAGGGAAAACTAGAACAGTGGTCACCAATCATGTAGATCTCGGATTGCATTTGGATTCAAAGTGATCTTGACTCAAAAAAGGTTGGTGACCACTGTTCTAGAGTTTTCCCTCTTAACCCTATCAACCTTTCCCTTTACTGTGGCAATTGTGATCGAATCAACGCAATGTTAGCCACTTTCAAGGCAACAAAAAAACTATGCAAGAGATTTTGTTGTAGGCAGAACGCATCGGAGTAGGATTCTACTGCATTGACACGCATTACTCAGCCCGTACTCTACACAGACCAGTGCGGCATAAACAATCAGATGCAGAAGGCCTATATGCACAGACCATTGCCATATATGGATCTGTGCCATTTACTTTGATCTGGACTGTGTTTACAGCATGAGCGGCCGTGAGTAGATGCGCTTGTTTTGAGATCAAAGCGAGTGTTGTATGTAGCCACGTCTGCAGAATTTGTTCATATCCTTTGCTAGTTAGCGAGTTATTAGCCCAGTTATAGATCATTTGTAGTCAGCAATGGAGGAGTGATTGCATCCTACAAGAGCACAACATTTATACATTTTTAGACAAATTTGAAAAGCACGTCAGGTAAAGAGCTTTTTTTGTCTTAAAGGGGCAGTGTTGTATTTTGAGACAGGCTTGCATAAACTAAGTAGCCAATAGACAGAGGGTAACATAAGCGGTCTGATTCTCTGTAATAATGGTATGGGACTAATAATGCATTTTATTTTGTAAAGTGGTTCCTTGCAAACACCACAACATTCTCAGTCACCTCATTGTCTGAAGGACAAGTGGATAAACAGGTTAAGGCCTGCATGTTTTTTTTTTAAGTCTCATGTAATGTAGGCCTACATTGAACACCACACATTGGTTGCTACTGTAGGCTGAATGAGAACAGCTATTTCCATGTTAAAATATTAAAGGATGCATTTTCTCCATCGTTTTTGATGGTAGGCCACTCTGGTAGGCCTACATGACCACTGTTAAAACGGGTACAGTCTCAGTGTCTACAGTAAACGCACGCTGGAAGTTGGACAGAACTTTCACAATGTTCATGTTTGCGCTCAGCAGACTTGTATTTTGCTCAGTGCTGACATTTTTTTAGGGAACTTTGGTCCCAATAACCTGATGGCATTCAGTTAATTCTCACAATATGCTGTTCAGAGAATCAAATGTAGAATCATATTAATTTGGAGCATTCACATTAAAAAAGGTAATTTCTTTCCATTATGGATACATTTAAGAAAAGTGATTCTGCATTCCTTTACCAAAGATGGTGATTTGGAGTTTGTATCATTATGATTACACCTTTTAGTTTTGTTTGGGGCTGATGAAAAAGCAGCCCGTTTGTACAAATGCTTCTGCATTCCATGTTCGTCCTTATGGAGCTGGTGTTTCTTGGAGCGTTGGCCATGTCAATGTGGTTTCTTACTAGGATATCAAGACAGCTGGAACATTTGATAGGACAATTTAGGACTTTCAAATTCCAATTGAGAATAGTTAGTGTTGTCAATGTTTCTCATGTAATTTATCATTTTTAATCTTGATAAGCCCATGGACGTGTAACAAAAAAACAGGACCCACAGAGAAACTCATTGGCCGTTCATCCCTCTCCTTCCCCTTCCCTACCTCCCACACTGTAATTACAGGGTTGGAGCATAATGGCGAGTGGCAGCATAGAGCTTCTTAAGCAGCATTTAAAAATATATATATACAGTATAAATAAAAGTATGATTTTTTTTTTATCACATAAAAAACAAGTAACCATTTGACATTTGTAGTTTAGCTAGCAGACTTGGTGAATTAGGGTGGGTAATGAAGGAAATAAGTTAACAGATATGCAAGCCTAAATAGGGAAATAGGATCATGTAGCTGTAAATCCATTTATTAGCAATATAGTGCACTTGATTTGCTCTCTGGGCCCACCAGGAACGCAGAGTTTGTACAGTGGAAGTCGGAAGTTTACATACACCTTAGCCAAATACATTTAAACTCAGTTTTTTTCACAATTCCTGACATTTAATCTTAGTAAAAATTCCCTATCTTAGATCAGTTAGGATCACCACTTTATTTTAAGAATGTGAAATGTCAGAATAATAGTAGAGAGAATTATTCATTTCAGCTTTTATTTATTTAATCACATTCCCAGTGGGTCAGAAGTTTACATACACTCAATTAGTATTTGGTAGCATTGCACCATTTGGCACCAGGCCTTCACGTCTGGACTACCGCCGTTATCTGCCCGAGGGAGTTAACCAACTGGCCCCTCATTTGCGACGTTACCTGAACGCCCATCTGCTAATCGTTAGCTGTCTTATTGGCTGCTATCTGAATAGGTCTATCGGACAATTTTTCTTGGGTCACTATAACTATATCTATTTTTCCAATTGGATTGATCCCCTCTACCACACGGAGCCCCACTAATCTACCAACGGAAACGCACGAGGTGGCTAAAAACAGACCTCCATCCTATGCTAGCTTGCTACCGATGGCCCGGCTAGCTGTCTGAATCGACATGACCCCAACCAACCTCACTACTCACTGGACCCTTATGATCACTCGACTAAGCATGCCTCTCCTTAATGTCAATATGCCTTGTCCATTGCTGTTCTGGTTAGTGTTTATTGGCTTATTTCACTGTAGAGCCTCTAGCCCTGCTCACTATACCTTATCCAACCTTTCAGTTCCACCACCCACACATGCGATGACATCACCTGGTTTCAATTATGTTTTGCCGTGGTAATTTCCTGTATTACTAAATGAGGAGAGTTTACAAACCACACACCAGTCAGTTATATACTTAATCTTTAATTATATGAGCTCCACCATAGCCCTTTGACTCTCAGATCAATTCAGTGTCTATAAATGAATTATCTGAGAGTGCCTATAAAAGAATACCAAGATCTTTTATAGCCAAGATACACCCCTCTCAACTTACATGACGAACTACCGATCTAGGAACAGTTCACAAAGAAAGTTCACTTTCACTTGAGAGAGGAGTATCCCATAGCCAGATAGCATTAGCTATAAGTTATCGTTTAGTTTGGTCTCTAAGACGAGATTCTAATCTCGTTCCTGGTACTTTATAGTACCAAAACATTACCTCATCCAATGGCATATATCAATTGTCAACTTTATCTTCTCCTATCTCAAGTAAAAACCCCTTCTCCCCACTCCTGGACAAGCTCAGAGGGGAGTGACTTGCGCACAGACATTGTGGAGCCAAGAGATAATTGGTTCTCCCTTAATCATCCATTCACATGGTTTAACAGATACATTCACATATGAAAACAATTTTCCATTCTGTCCTCATCCCCTTCTGATATTCTGGTAAGCACCAGACATGTAAAAGACAAGCCTGACCTCTCCCCCATCTGGGCCCCAAGTTACTTTTTCCTGGCAGAGAAGGGAAAAATGCAACTGCCAACAGTATAGTGCAAAAGGAGACATTCTAATGACAAGTATCTCACATAAGCATATTATGAAAGTAAATAAAACATCTTATGTTACCCAACTAATTCTGATTCATCCCCAACAGTTTCTAGAAACAATATTTCTCTCATCATCACTCAATACCTAGGTTTACCTCCACTGTATTCACATCCTACCATACCTTTGTCTGTACATTATACCTTGAAGCTATTTTATCGCCCCCAGAAACCTAATTTTACTCTGTTCCAGACGACCAATTCTCATAGCTTCTAGTCGTACCCTTATCCTACTCCTCTTCTGTTCCTCTGGTGATGTAGAGGTTAATCCAGGCCCTGCAGTGCCTAGCTCCACTCCTATTCCCCAGGCGCTCTCTTTTGATGACTTCTGTAACCGTAATAGCCTTGATTTCATGCATGTTAACATTAGAAGCCTCCTCCCTAAGTTTGTTTTATTCACTGCTTTAGCACACTCTGCCAACCCGGATGTTCTAGCCGTGTCTGAATCCTGGCTTAGGAAGACCACCAAAAATTCTGAAATCTTCATCCCTAACTACATTTTCAGACAAGATAGAATGGCAAAAGGGGCGGTGTTGCAATCTACTGCAAAGATAGCCTGCAGAGTTCTGTAATACTATCCAGGTCTGTTCCCAAACAATTTGAACTTCTAATTTTAAAAATCCACCTCTAAAAACAAGTCTCTCACCGTTGCCGCCTGCTATAGACCACCCTCAGCTCCCAGCTGTGCTCTGGACACCATATGTGAACTGATTGCCCCCCATCTATCTTCAGAGCTAGTGCTGCTAGGTGACCAAAACTGGAACATGCTTAACACCCCAGCCATCCTACAATCTAAGCTTGATGCCCTCAATCTCACACAAATTATCAATGAACCAGGTACAACCCCAAAGCTGTAAACACGGGCACCCTCATAGATATCATCCTAAACAACTTGCCCTCTAAATACACCTCTGCTGTTTTCAACCAAGATCTCAGCGATCACTGCCTCATTGCCTGCATCCGTAATGGGCCAGCGGTCAAAAGACCTCCACTCATCACTGTCAAACGCTCCCTGAAACACTTCAGCGAGCAGGCCTTTCTAATCGACCTGGCCGGGGTATCTTGGAAGGATATTGATCTCATCCCGTCAGTAGAGGATGCCTGGTTATATATATTTTTTAAAGCATGCCCCCATTCAAGAAACTTAGAAAGAGGAACAGATATAGCCCTTGGTTCTCTCCAGACCTGACTGCCCTTAACCAACACAAAAACATCCTATGGCGTTCTGCATTATCATCGAACAGCCACCGTGATATGCAAATTTTCAGGGAAGCTAGAAACCAATATACACAGGCAGTTAGAAAAGCCAAGGGTAGCTTTTTCAAGCAGAAATTTGCTTCCTGCAACACAAACTCAAAAAAGTTCTGGGACACTGTGAAGTCCATGAAGAATAAGAACACCTCCTCCCAGCTGCCCACTGCACTGAAGATAGTGTTTCCTGTCACCACCGATAAATCCACTATAATTGAGAATTTCAATAAGCATTTTTCTACAGCTGGCCATGCTTTCCACCTGGCTACCCCTACCCCGGTCAACAGCACTGCACCCCCCACAGCAACTCGCCCAAGCCTCCCCCATTTCTCCTTCTCCCAAATCCAGTCAGCTGATGTTCTGAAAGAGCGGCAAAATCTGGACCCCTACAAATCAGCCGAGCTAGACAATCTGGACCCTTTCTTTCTAAAATTATCTGCCGAAATTGTTGCCACCCCTATTACTAGCCTGTTCAACCTCTTTCGTATCGTCTGAGATTCCCAAAGATTGGAAAGCAGCTGCGGTCATCCCCCTCTTCAAAGGGGGGGACACTCTTGACCCAAACTGCTACAGACCTGTATCTATCCTACCATGCCTTTCTAAGGTCTTCAAAAGCCAAGTCAACAAACAGCTAACCGACCATTTCGAGTCCCACCATACCTTCTCCTCTATGCAATCTGGTTTCAGAGCTGGTCATGGGTGCACCTCAGCCACGCTCAAGGTCCTAAACGATATCTTAACCGCCATCGATAAGAAACAATACTGTGCAGCCGTATTCATTGACCTGGCCAAGGCTTTCGACTCTGTCAATCACCACATCCTCACCGGCAGAGTCGATAGCCTTGGTTTCTCAAATGATTGCCTCGCCTAGTTCACCAACTACTTATCTGATAGAGTTCAGTGTGTCAAATCGGAGGGCCTTTTATCCGGGCCTCTGGCAGTCTCTATGGGGGTGCAACAGGGTTAAATTCTTGGACCGACTCTTCTCTGTATACATCAATGATGTCGCTCTTGCTGCTGGTGAGTCTCTGATCCACCTCTACGCAGACGACACCATTCTGTATATTTCTGGCCCTTCTTTGGACACTGTTAACAACCCTCCAGGCGAGCTTTAATGCCATACAACTCTCATTCCGTGGCCTCCAATTGCTCTTAAATACAAGTAAAACTAAATGCGTGCTCTTCAACCGATCGCTGCCTGCACCTGCCCAACAGCATCACTACTCTGGCCGGTTCTGACTTAGAATATGTGGACAACTACAAATACCTAGGTGTCTGGTTAGACTGTAAACCCTCCTTCCAGACTCACATCAAACATCTCCAATCCAAAGTTAAATCTAGGATTGGCTTCCTATTTTGCAACAAAGCATCCTTCACACATGCTGCCAAACATACCCTTGTAAAACTGACCATCCTACTGATCCTCGACTTCGGCGATGTCATTTACAAAATAGCCTCCAATACCCTACTCAATAAATTGGATGCAGTCTATCACAGTGCCATCTGTTTTGTCACCAAAGCCCCATATACTACCCACCACTGCGACCTGTACGCTCTCGTTGGCTGGCCCTCACTTCATACTCGTCGCCAAACCCACTGGCTCCAGGTCATCTACAAGACCCTGCTAGGTAAAGTCCCCCCTTATCTCAGCTCGCTGGTCACCATAGCAGCACCCACCTGTAGCACGCGCTCCAGCAGGTATATCTCTGGTCACCCCCAAAACCAATTCCTCCTTTGGCAGCAGAGAACTGGAAGGAGAGGCGGCCAATGACTGGAACGAACTACAAAAATCTCAAACTGGAAACACTTACCACCCTCACTAGCTTTAAGCACCAGCTGTCAGAGCAGCTCACAGATTACTGCACATAGCCCATCTATAATTTAGCCCAAACAACCTCTTTCCCTACTGTATTTATTTGCACCTCATTATGTCTCTCTACTTTGCACATTCACCATTCCAGTGTTTTACTTGCTATATTGTATTTATTTCGCCACCATGGCCTTTTTTGCCTTTATCTCCCTCATCTCACCTCACTTGCTCACATTGTATATAGACTTATTTTTCTACTGTATTATTGACTGTATGTTTGTTTTACTCCATGTGTAACTCCGTGTTGTTGTATGTGTCAAACTGCTTTGCTTTATCTTGGCCAGGTGGCAATTGTAAATGAGAACTTGCTCTCAACTTGCCTACCTGATTAAATAACGGTGAAATAAAAAATGTATATAATTAAAAATGACAACAACAAAAAATACTTGGATCATAATCGTATCCAGACAATTGCCCATTTCCGTTATGATACTTGTTTGGTCCGACTACTCAGAACTCCCCTAATGACTAGGCACATTCTTTTCACTGGCACCCTTGTGACCAATTCAGAATGTGTTGCACTGCCAAATCAAACAGTCGCAAATGTGACTATTTTGGGCGTAATGTCAAACCCTGGGTGAGGAGCTGCAGACTTTCACAAGGGCAAGACACACATCAACACCTCAAAGCCAGCCATTCATATAGAACATGATGTTAGTCAGCCTGTCTTTCCATTTCTCATTTAGTGGAGAGCGGGAGGCAGAGGGGTTAGCAAGTGTGTGCTGCCATTCAAACAGAGTGAGGATAAACTACAGTGCACAATAACACACTAAAGAAGAACTGTCCCGCTGGCAACCATGAGACCTTGGGCTTTATAGACACTGAGCTTTTCTCCACTGACTGATAGGCAGCAGCAGCCATTGTAGTGAGAAAGCCAGGCGACAAAAGGCAGGCTGGCTCCATCTGCAAAGTTATGCACTTTACCTCCAACTACTGTAAGTGTTTGAGCAGTAGCACACTGAAACACACACTTACACCAGCCAGGCCTGAAAAGTGTCCATTGGGTGCTGTGGTCCCTTGGCTCCAAGACTGGCATTTCCCTTTGGGAGGGGTGCGCAGGACTGTGTTTATGCTTGGATATGAATGCTTTTGGCCAATATTTTTATTTTTAAGTCAATAAATAAAAATTGCCAGCCATATTGTCCAGGACCAAAATATTATCCATTGCAAAATAATGCTTTTTATTCATTGATGGAAATACCAGTCAATGTGCTCCAACTTCAAAAAGGCATATATAGTATATTCGGAAGGTATTCTAACCCCTTGACTTTTTACACATTGTTACATTACAGCCTTATTCTAAAATGGATTAAATACATTTTCCCCCATCAATCTACAGTACCAGTCAAAAGTTTGGACACCTACTCATTCAAGGTTGTTTGTTACATTTTTTATTCTACATTGTAGAATAATAGTGACGACATCAAAACTATAAAAACAACACATATGAATTCATGTAGTAATGAAAAAAAGTTATCAAAATATATTTTATATTTGAGATTCTTCAAAGTAGCCATCCTTTGCCTTGATGACAGCTTTGTACACTCTTGGCATGCTCTCAGCCAGCTTCCTGTAATGCTTTTCCAACAGTCTTGAAGGAGTTTCCACATATGATGACCACTTGTTGGCTGCTTTTCCTTCACTCTGCGGTCCAACTCATCCAAAACCATCTCAACTGGGTTGAGATCGGGTGATTGTGGAGGCCAGGTCATCTGATGCAGCACCATCACTCTTCTTGGTCAAATAGCCCTTACACAGCCTGGAGATGTGTTCGGTCATTGTCCTGTTGAAAAACAAATGACAGTCCTACTAAGCCCAAACCAGATGGGATGGCGTATCCCTGTAGAATGCTGTTGTAGCTATTCTGGTTAAGTGTGCCTTGAATTCTAAATAAATCACTAAAATATCACCAGCAAAGCACCCCCACACCATCACACCTCCTCCATGCTTCACAGTGGGAACCACACATGTGGAGATCCGTTCACAAAGACATGGTGGTTGGAACCAAAAATCTCCAATTTGGACTGACCAAAGGACAGATTTCCACCGGTCTAATGTCCATTGCTCGTGTTTCTTGGCCCAAGCAAGTCTCTTCTTCTTATTGGTGTCCTTTAGTAGTAGTTTCTTTGCAGCAATTCGACCATGAAGGCCTGATTCACGCAGTCTCCTCTGAACAGTTGATGTTGAGATGTGTGTGTTATATATATATATATATATAAAAACACTAGTCACGACCCCACGATAGTTCAAATGACAATAATCCAGTAAAACTGTAAAAAGAGTGATATCATTTGAGCTTTGGAAACAAGTACTTCCATAAATGTATGGCGCAGGCCTTGTTTCACAGGAGCCTTGCAAAATAAGCTTTCCCTCAATGAACCAGCCTTAACGAATTGTTAATTTACATATAGAATTTGATTGTCCAACATTAGTTTTATGTAATTTTTTCATTTTGTGGCCACCTAGAGTGGCCTCTTTCCACTGCCGTGGTGCTGAATCACAGCGGCATTGGTGCGGGCTGGCCCTGGTTTTCGTAGACAGCAGTGTTTTGTTCGTGCCATGGCTAAATTCACCTCTGGCCTGCTCGCCTCCCTACCACTGAGGAAGTACAGTTCCCGCGCAGCCCAGTCAAAACTGTTCGCTGCTCTGGCCCCCCAATGGTGGAACAAACTCCCTCACGACGCCAGGACAGCGGAGTCAATCACCACCTTCCGGAGACACCTGAAACCCCACCTCTTTCAGGAATACCTAGGATAGGATAAAGTAATCCTTCTCACCCCCCCCCCCCCTTAAAAGATTTAGATGCACTATTGTAAAGTGGCTGTTCCACTGGATGTCTTAAGGTGAACGCACCAATTTGTAAGTCGCTCTGGATAAGAGTGTCTGCTAAATGACTTAAATGTAAATGTAAATTAAATCAGAGAGCCCTAGACTGTATTTGAAAACAGCTGTGTGATTTATTCATTAAAATGGTCAAACAAATAGCCTATAGGACAGGTCGTTCGCAAATTATATTACACAAATATTATATTTTGAAGTTGTGTTTCATTACTGTGTAGGAAACTTGTTCTTCTAGGCTAAATATATATATTTTTAAATGATATTCAGTTATGATTTAAAGCAGAGATGAATATGCAACGGGCGATGTTTTGTTTTTCAATTAAACTGGTCATGTGGATAAGAACGTTGTTCTATATTATAACTTTACAGGCTAATTTATATTCTGTTAAAATGAATTACAATAATCTACATGTGATTTTGAGCACCGTGGGTGGACGCCCTAATGCGTTACGCACCCAATGCATATGGAAGTCCGGTAATTTCTCAAATGTTTGGTAAATGTCAATCTTGCTGGTCACGTTGTCCAGTGCCAAATTTTCCTAACAGAAACCCTGGCAGAGACAAATAATTGTGGTAGCAGGTAGGCTTCCTTCCAGAGACCATCCATGTAAAGGGGTGTTAGTACAGTACCTGTGTGTGCCCTCCCAGTGTAGGATGAGTCTCTGTGTAGCAGCGTGACCCCAGCTCTCACCTGCAGATTTACAAGACGACAGACACCCACACAGAGCCATGTTAACCACGTCTACAATCAGTGACACGCTCACATTTAACAACAGTTACTTAGCACAGCCACACATGACACAAATAAATATTTATGAGCCATTGGCAGACAGGCAAAAGCTAATTGTACAGTAAATGAGTTGGGTTTAAAAATTGGGAGAGGTATATGACTGTCTGAATTGCAAAATGTACTGTAATTCTTGGCCCTAACCGTTTGTTACATAATTTTCATGTACAGTTTACGGGGGGGTAGGTATTATTGTTTTTAGCATCTACAGTCAGTGCATCACAACAGCCCTTCTCACCTAAGGCAGGAACAAGCTTCGATTGGCCACTCCAAACCTTTGTAGTCATCTGATTGGTAAGAATGACCTAAATACGAAGGAAATGGAAGTTTCAAGAGTTATATTATTCCAAGTCAGAGTGTACCTATTACTTTTCACAAATTGCTTGAATGTATTGCCACCACAATTGATATATTATGATCCCTTTAGCCAACGCCAATGACGACAGCTAGTCTTACTGGGGTCTGACACATATGAAAAAGACTACAGACGAGACTTTACAATTGATATACATTTAAAAACATTAACATGTAGTGTGTGTGCATCTAACAGTTACACGTACTGGGGCGGCAAGTAGCCTAGTGGTTAGAGCCTTGGACTAGTAACCGAAAGGTTGCAAGATTGAATCTCCAAGCTGACAAGGGGGAAAAAAATCTGTTGTTCTGCCCCTGAATAAGGCAGAGGCACTGTTCCTACGCCATCATTGAAAATAAGAATTTGTCCTTAACTGACTTGCCTAGTTAAATAAAAGGTTAAAAAAAATAAAAATAATTTAAAACACAAGTAGGTCGCATTGGGGAGAGGCATTGCGCCTTGGTGTTGCTTTATTGTTTTTTCGAAACAAGGTTTGCTGTTCACTTGCGCTATATAAAAGATGGTAGTTTCATGCATTCATGGCTCAGTATAATACTGTACGTTTCCTTGAATTTGTTGTGGACCTGGGTACTGTTAAAAGACCCCTGGTGTCATAAGTGTGAGTATCAGTGCTGTGTGCGAGTTGACTATGAAAATACATTTGGAATTTCAAACTAAATGTTTCTTATAAAAACAAGAAGTGACGCAGTCCGTCTTTCCTCAACTCTTAACCAAGAGAGACTGGCGTGCATAGTATTAATATTAGCCCTCTGATTACAATGAAGAGCAATACTTTGTTCTGGGCCAGCTGCAGCTTAACAAGGTCTTTCTTTGCAGCACTTGACCATATGACTGGACAATAATCCATCTGGAGGATGGTGTCAAAAAAAGCAGAGTCCTTTCTCCCCAAACAGACCTCTCATCCATCTACATAACCATTGAATCTATATGTTGATGTAAGGTAACACCAGGTAAGTCAGTCTTCTCAACTTGTTCAACAGCCACACCATTCATTACCAGATTCAGCTGAGATCTAAAATGATTTGTACCAAATACAATGCTCTTAGTTTTAGAGATGTTCAGGACCAGTTTATTACTGGCCACCCATTCCATAAAAGACCAACTCTTTGTTAAGGGTTTCAGTGACTTTATTAGCTGATGTGTACATTGTTGAATCATCAGCATACATAGACATGCATGCTTTGTTTAACGCCAATGGTAGGTCATTGGTAAAAATATAAAATATTAGAGGGCCCAGAGAGCTGCCCTGCAGTACACTACACTTTACATGTTTGACATTAGAGAAGCTTCCATTAAAGAAACCCCTTTGAGTTGTATTAGATAGATAGCTCTGAATCCACTATGTGGCAGAGGTTGAAAAGCTATAACACATTTTCTCAACAACAGGTTATGGTCAAATATATCAAAAGACTGCACTGAAATCTAACAGTACAGCTCCCTCAATCTTCTTAGTATACATTTATTCCAACCTATCATCAGTCATTTGTGTAAGAGCAGTACATAGAGTGCCCTTCTCTAGAAGTATGCTGAAAGTCTGTTGACAATTTGTTTACAGAGAAATAGTATTGTATTTGGTCAAACAATTTTTTCCAACAGTTTGCTAAAGGCTGATAGGTCTGTTGCTAGAACCAGTAAAAGGCTGCTTTACCACTACTGGGTAGCGGAATTACTTTGGCTTCCCTCCAGGCTTGAGGACAAAAACTTTCCCCTAGGCTCAGATTAAAGATATGACAGATTGCCACTCCTATCTTTCCATCTAAGTTGTCAATGCCAGGAGGTTTGTCATTATTGACCAATAATCATTTTTCCACCTATCCCACAACAACTTTACAAAATTCAAACTTACAATGCTTTTCTTTCATTATACATAAGTATGATGGCTCACTGTTCATTGTTGGCATTTTCTACCTAAGTTTGCCCACTTTGCCAATTAAGTCATCATTAAAATAATTTGCAACATTAAATGGTTGTGATGAATAAGCCATCTGAGTCTAATGGAGTTTAATGTGTCTTTCTGCCCATAATTTAATTTAAAGTAAAGTTTTTCCCCATATTTTTGTATTTCATTGATTTTGGCTTCATAATACAGTTTCTTCTTTTCGTTGAGTTTAGTCACAATTTCTCAATTTCCAGTAAGTCAGCCAGTCAGATGTGCAGCCAGATTTAGCCACTTCTTTTGTCCCATCCATTTCAGACATGCAGTTTTTCAATTCCTCATCAATCCAACAGTTATAAAAGTCAGTTTAACGTTAACTATTCATGAAAATCGCAAATGAAATGAAATTAATCTATTTGCTCTCAAGCTTAGCCTTTTGTTAACAACACTGTCATCTCAGATTTTCAAAATATGCTCAACCATTGCAAAACAAGCATTTGTGTAACAGTATTGATGGCTAACGTACCATTTAGCGTTAGCATTCAGCATGCAACATTTTCCACAAAAACCATAAAAGCATTCAAATAAAATCATTTACCTTTGAAGAACTTCAGATGTTTTCAATGAGGAGACTCTGTTAGATAGCAAATGTTCAGTTTTTACAAAAAATATGATTTGTGTCGACTAATCGCTCCGTTTTGTTCATCACGTTTGGGTAAGGAACAAATAATAAGTCATTAAAACGTTAACTTTTTTCCAAATTAACTCCATAATATCGACAGAAACATGGCAAACCGATGTTTAGAATCAATCCTCAAGGTGTTTTTCACATATCTATCGACGATAACTGCCACGATGGATTTTTACTTTCTCTTCTGAAGAAATGGAACGCGCATGGACTTACAGATTACGCACACAGGACACCGGGCGGGACACCAGGTAAATGTAGTCTCTTATGGTCAATCTTCCAATGATATGCCTACAAACACGTCACAATGCTGCAGACACCTCGGGGAATAGACAGAAAGCGCGGGCTCATTCCTGGCGCATTCACAGCCATATAAGGAGACATTGGAACACAGCGCCTTCAGAATCTGGGGCATTTCCTGTATGAAAGTTCATCTTGGTTTCGCCTGTTGCATTAGTTCTGGGGCACTCACAGATAATATCTTTGCAGTCTTGGAGACGTCAGAGTTTTGTCTTTCCAAGGCTGTCAATTCCATGCATAGCCGAGCATCTTTTCGTGACAAAATATTGCGCTTAAAACGGGCACGTCTTTTTATCCAATAATGACACAGCGCCCCCATAGGTTCAAGAGGTTAACAGGTGCATGTTTATCAATAATTGGAAGAAGCAATTGCATAAATTCCTCAAGTGCGGCATCTGGATGCTCCTTATTAAATCACATCAGACCAACAAATATTTGATCATCATCATCCACATAAGAGTCACAGCAATATTACAGTATTTAGACCCAGCTTTGGGAACATTGGCTTTCCTGGATATTGCCACTATATTGTGATCACTGCATCCAAATGGGTACGGATGCAGCTTTAGAACAAAGTTATACAGTATTTGTATAGATGTGATTAATATATGTGGATGATCTTCCTGTAGTGTTTGTAAACACCCTGGTAGGTTGATTAATAACCTGAACCAGATTACAGACACTAGTTACAGTGAGAAGCTTCCTCTTGAGAGGACAACCAGTCAATGTCCCCACTGCTTGGCTACATTTACATTACATTTAAGTCATTTAGCAGACGCTCTTATCCAGAGCGACTTACAAATTGGTGCGTTCACCTTAAGACATCCAGTGGAACAGCCACTTTACAATAGTGCATCTAAATCTTTTAAGGGGGGGGTGAGAAGGATTACTTTATCCTATCCTAGGTATTCCTGAAAGAGGTGGGGTTTCAGGTGTCTCCGGAAGGTGGTGATTGACTCCGCTGTCCTGGCGTCGTGAGGGAGTTTGTTCCACCATTGGGGGGCCAGAGCAGCGAACAGTTTTGACTGGGCTGCGCGGGAACTGTACTTCCTCAGTGGTAGGGAGGCGAGCAGGCCAGAGGTGGATGAACGCAGTGCCCTTGTTTGGGTGTAGGGCCTGATCAGAGCCTGGAGGTACTGAGGTGCCGTTCCCCTCACAGCTCCGTAGGCAAGCACCATGGTCTTGTAGCGGATGCGAGCTTCAACTGGAAGCCAGTGGAGAGAGCGGAGGAGCGGGGTGACGTGAGAGAACTTGGGAAGGTTGAACACCAGACGGGCCAACAGCTAGGCTAGCTTGATAGGCGGCTAGCAGCTAGCTTGATAGGCGGCTAGCAGCTAGCTTGATAGGCGGCTAGCAGCTAGCTTGATAGGCAGCTAGGCTAGCTTGATAGGCAGCTAGGCTAGCTTGATAGGCAGCTAGGCTAGCTCCTCAAACCTGACAGGATCACTGAACAGATTGTAGCAGTCCAAGCAACTGATGCCAACCAGCGTCGCGTGATCCAAACTAAAAAATGTAGCTGGCTAGTAACCAAACTTTTATAATACACTTTCAAAACAAACTGAGCTTTCCCTCATTCAACTGGAAGATTGTTATGTTGAATGCGGTTGGTCAACAATACTATTTTCAAATCAACACTTATCCCTTGTTTATAGAATTAACTAATATCAAGTTGCCACTTTTGAAAAGGAACATTAAATAAGCCCCTGTAGGGATCCAAATTGGTACAGGTTGTTCCTGAGTGCAAATAAGCAACAAATTACTACAACAAAATTAATTTGCTGCATGTACCTTAAGAGAACTCTTTGCTGATTTAAAAGAAATACTGACCAGCGCCATTCTGGCACAGAGCGGATGTCCCATTTAGACCTCAATCTACCTGGCTGCTTAAATCAGTATTGCACTTATAAGATACATTTTATAAAAATCAAATCAAATTGAGATATCAGCTGATGTACGAAGGGCTATATAAATACATTTGATTTGAAATAAATTTGAAATTTGATTTGATCTCTTGGAATGAGAGCGCTTAGTCTAGATGCATAGTTGGATTGGGACCAGACATGGACGGTAAATACTGAGTAAGGAAAGAGAAAGACAATGCAAGTCTGGCAAGCCTGGTTTCTGTTGGGCTTGAAAGGAGGGCTCAGAGTTACAGCACTGTACTATACATTATATTAGTTTGCAAGAGGGAGCGGGCAGATAACCACAGGCTCTATAAAGGGAGGCTATCACTGGACTCTATAGTTGTGGTTTCCCTTTTCGATGAGCTTTTATTAAGTAATGAAAATAATTGTCATCAGATAAAAAGAAGGGTTAAGAGAGGACAGATAAGAAATGAGTGCACGTTGGTGAGTAGGGTTGCAAAATTCCAGGAACTTTCAATACATTTCCTGGTTTTCCCAAAATCCCGGTTGGAGAAAAAACTGGGAATTTAGAATTCACAGAATTTTGCAACCCTATTGGCGAGGCAACATCTGGGGTCTTTGACACTAGGCTAAGTGGACAAGTGTCACAGGTCATACCGCGACGTTGTGATTGGTGGCCATCTGGATGAGCCGCTGGGCGAGGCCGTTCAAGAGGCGGGTCCTCTGGGAGAGGTCCTCAAAGTCATGGCGAAACGAGAAGGCAATGCTGTCAATCACCACCAGCCGGACCTGGATTGGATTAACAAAAGGTGCCCAAATTACCATCCAAAAGCCACAAGCAAATGAGTTGCAGATTTACATTGGAACATGATTTCTGCTAAGTATTGTATTAATGCTGTCTTTGAGGTTTCAATGTTTCTCATTTTTTGTTTAGCTATTTTGCTCCAGCCAATCCGTAAATCTAGCTGTCAACATTTTCTATGAGCATTTCAGTTAAGAACTTAATTTGACTCGGAACAGAGCCCAACCCAACATGGAAGTTGTAGAAATAACCCCTTTGGATTTGATTGGTTGGCTGTTTTAGGATCAGTGACGTATTGGTGGGGATTGGTACCCCAGGGTGCTGAGCCAGGAAGTCAGCCAGGAGGTATGTCTCTGCCAAGAGCTCCACGTAGTCATGGCAACGGACAAGGAATAAATTGGAGAGGATTGTTTCCACAGTGAACCCCTTCAAGGCTTCCTGCTGTTCTGGAAAAGGGAAAAAGATAGAAGAATACAGCAGACAGTAAACTACAAAACGTCTCCAATAGGCTTGAATCTAAGACATAACCCTTTTTTTCTCTAGTGTTGTTCATTTTGTGAAGAATCGACCAACCAGCGATTGAATGCATGCACCAGTACTGTTGATCACAATATGTGAGTATTGTCATGACGTTGGCCTGGGGGGTAGGGTAGGTTTATGACAGTCATAAAAATACCTCTTCCCCTCTTTTTCCTCTCTCTACCCTACTGAGGTTACATTTGTAAAACCCTTGGTTAACATAGAGATTCTGGGAACATAAGTAGGTGGGGGGAAATGAACTATATTCTGGTAATCCGAACATATGCGGTGGTACTTAATGAATATGATGTCAGTTCGGTTGTCATCTGAGACATTCTCATCAACGATAAGATGACATAAACTCTACAGTGGAAAGTCTACACATCAGAGTTATCGGATTCACATGGAATTGTTGTTCAATTAAAATGTTTGAATATGACATTTTTCGTGATGGGATGAAATGTGATTTTAGCTTCTAAAATGTGAGATTGGGGTCTTCATAAGATATGGCTCTGCTCAATGTTCCCTGTGAAGGGGCATGGGCTATAAAACTTTTCAAACACGCCCTCCTCTCCCTTCCTATATAAGCCCTTGACGACAATATAACTTCTTGTTCCTGAGGACGACAGTGCCTATGTCAGAATGGTTCAGATAATAACTACAAAAAGAAGCCAACATCAGCGTGAGCTTTGGTTGCGAATGGTATGAACTTTGAACTCTTATTCACTACAGAAGTGATACCTCCTAGCCGTTGAGTTAGCAACAGCAGATGCAAACGAGGGTTAGGAAGGAGCAGACAGAGTATCCCGTCTATCACCCAACGACATTACTACAACGTATCCAATTGACAACCAGAGACATTCTTCAAAAGGACTCAGTTGGGCAACACGTCCTTCCATCTACCACCAACCTACCGAAGCGCAGCTCAGAGTAAATATTTATTGCATTTTCCTTTTCCAAATGGGCGGTAATTTAGAATGCATCAGATACTGTATTTACAATAGCATAGCTTCTCCCTGTGTCCCTCAGTCTTCCTGCTCTTTCACTCAAACCCAGCCCTTTTCCTTTGTGTAACAAGCTGTCATATCGGTTCTGCCCGCTAGGGACGTTTTCCTTTATGACGTAATTTGTAATCAAGTTATGATTTAATTACGTGTATGTGTAATTAGTTAGGTATTTAGTAAATAAATAAACCCAATTTTGTATTGCTGATTCAAATTGTTAGCCAGGGTTCGTGCAGATAACCAAGAATTTACAACTTTCAGATGAGACTGAATTAAGACGAGGATTAATATTGACTGCTATTGATGTAAAATATTACTAGATCTTTAAGAGTTTATTCGGAAGATAACAGCTCTATAAATATTATTTTGTGGTGCCCGACTCTCTAGTTAATTACATTTACATGATTAACTCAATCAGGTGATATTAATTACGGAGAAATTATTTTATAGAATAGCATGTCATATCACTTAATCCGGCATAGCCAAAGACGACAGCATTTACAAAATACTCTCATCAGTAAACCATTTTCTTCATAGACTAGTATAAATGTTACATGTGTATGACAATGTAGCAATACCGATGTAATAAATGCATTCAATATTTTGAAGTCTTTATAAGCACTAAATAGATGCTTCACAAATCAGTTATAAGTAATCCTACATGATGGGTGATTGCTTTTGTTCTGTCCTACTTAGTTACCTGAATCCTCTGCTAGAAGCCCACAGTGCTCCACAGCTGCCTGCGCTAGGTCCACAGCCCTCTGGACCAGGAAGCTGCCCTCTGTGTCTATGTACAGAGACTTGCCTCCCAACCCCCCAAAACACGCAGGGATCTGCACATCTACTGACAACTGGATACTGAGGGACACAGAGTTATTGTGCTATTACTACATTATAGCAAACAGATGAGTAAGTTGAGTAACTCTTCCACACAGAGGTACCAGTGCTTACCAAAGCTGGGTCTTTCCCACCCCAGGCGCCCCGCAGACCTCAGTAGTCTTTCCCACTGGCATGCCCCCTCCCAGGGCCATATCCAGTGCTGAGCAGAAAGTGACTATAGTGCCCAGCTCCTGCTCTCTCCCCAGAAGCTCCAGGGCTGTCAACCTGCCTGCTGCTGCCCTCTCCTGGCCAGGCTCACACCTCACAGCCTGCAGCACCTCTACTGCCTCCTCCTGGGAGATGCAGGCCTCTACAACAACAGGGATGGAGAGGTTGATGAAGAGTACAGGCTTGAAGGGTAGAAATATAATGGACTGTGAGAGGCATTGTAAAATAAAGTTAGCTGGTACCACATATTGACAATAATACATATGGGTTATTTAGGTGTAATGCATTTCACCCGGTTTATGGCCTGTAACTGTATTATCATTTACTACTGTAATGACAAAATCAATAACAGTGACTTGTTGGCTACCTTTGCTGAGTTGGAGAGGTCGCAAGTCACACAGGTCTGCAGCAGAAAGAAACCCAGCATTGAGGAGTTTCACTTTGACAGACGGCGCAATGGCGTAGCTCGAAACATCCCTCTGCATCTTTCGCTTATCGTTTCAGCGACCTGAATGAGATTGACACAGGTAGACAACTTCAACAGCTAGCAAGCCATTTGACGTTACTTTGTTTGATACATTAAACCCGTTTCTAACTCTTCCATGTAAATGCGTAGCTCCGAAAATAGTTTCATTTAACTATTTTTTCCTCTTACCTCCTCAGCAAGCCAAGTTTTACTTCTGCTGAAGCTAGCTTCTAGCTAGCGATGAGGAAACCAATTTCCAAGTACATAGCTGGAGCCATTTTCATTAATCCCTCCAAAATGTGTTTACTAGCGCCACCCACCCACACACGTCATTACATTACACCGTGTTGTCAATTACTGTAAACCCACAACCCAGGAAAATAAATGTAAGAACTGTTTTAACAGAAACGTTGTTTGATTTCGTTTGCATATTTAAGTTTAGGTATTTTGTTTCATTTTTGGGAATCCTGTTTCCATCCCGCACAGTAGGTAGAGGAACGCAGATTAAATTGTGCGATCGCCAATACACCATATAAGGAGATGTGAGAATAAGCACAGTACATTTGACAATTTATTGTAATTGGCTGCCTACATTTAAAAAACATTAATTTACTTAACTGTAATGCTGCAAAGCAATCATGAAAATGGCAATCATTGACATCTATCTGTAAAATAGTTTCCACAAATCTGGTTGGTTGCCTTTAAACCAGCTTTCCAAACTGTCCTCGGGAACCCAAGGGGTGAACGGTTTGTTTTCTACCCAAACAATACTACTGTACACAGCTGATTCAAATGATCAAAACTAGATGATTAGTTGATTATTTGAATCAGCTATGTCGTAATATGACAAAAACCTAAACGTGCACTGAGTTTGGGAAACCCTGTTTCCCAAACTCAGTGCACGTTTAGGTTTTTGTCTTCTTGGCACTAAGGACCACCATATGTAAACATGCAAGGCTCTTGTGGTAGCTAAACTAACAGATACGTGTCATATGCTTGTGATCTGCTTTTCTACTATGGCATTTCCACTTTAGCACACAAGCTCCGTAACTTTAACAATATTTTTGTTCCCTAAATTATTTTTAGTTGGTCGGCTCGTGATGCCTATTTTACTGTGAGAGATTCGACGCTCGCGTGTAGTCTGATGATCAGCTAACTAGTTACTACGAATTCGGTAAACAAGTACTTTTCACTAATTAAGTTTATATTAATTTCATACTAAACACCTTAAACTTAACAATTTCAACTAGTAAATATATCGACGAACCCACAGTTGGCTAACTGGTTGGCATTGGTCGTTAATTAGCTAGCTAGACAGCTAATGTGTTAGCTAGCTTGCTAGCCAACTAACTGACATTCGGCAGTTTTTACTGCAGCGACCCCCGTTGGTAGTTGGAACTCCGTGGCAGTGAATGGAGCAGGATGGCTGCTTTGCCTGTTCCCTGCCCAGTGCGATTGGGGATCGTGAAGAATGGAGGTCTACCTGCTCAGTTGCATAGGTACACCCTGGAGAAAAATCTGCACAAGATGGAGAAGCTGCTCAAGAAAGGTAAAACAACTATAACACAATAGTAATGTTGCATGAGTAAACATTTTTCACCCCTACACCCCTACCATAGACTGTAACGTTATATGGATGATCCCTGAACCAGAATCTGGCTTTAGTTAGGAGACGTTGACATGGCGAATATCCTTTAAGCACAAATGATCTAAGAACCTACCAGGTACACTCCCAAATCTGTAAACACGGGCACCCTCATAGATCTCATCCTGCCCAACCTGCCAGGATCTCAGCGATCACTGCCGCATTGCCTGCGTCCGTAATGGGTCCACGGTCAAACGACCACCCCTCATCACTGTCAAACGCTCCTTAAATCACTTCAGCGAGCAGGCCTTTCTAATCGACCTGGCCCTGGTATCCTGGAAGGATATTGACCTCCTTCCGTCAGTAGAGGATGCCTAGTTGCTCTTTAAAAGTGCTTTCCTCACCATCTTAGATAAGAATGCCCCATTCAAAAAATGTAGAACTAAGAACAGTTCACCCCAGACTTGACTGCCCTTGACCAGCACAAAAACATCCTGTGGTGTACTGCATTCACATCAAATAGCCCCCGCAATATACAACTTTTCAGGGAAGTCAGGAACCAATATACACAGTCAGTTAAGAAAGCTAAGGCTGGCTTTTTCAACCAGAAATTGGCACTAATTCCAAAAGGTTTGGGATACTGTAAAGTCCATGGAGAATAACAGTACCTCCTCCCAGCTGCCCACTGCACTGAGGGTAGGAAACACTGTCACCACCGATAAATCTAAGATAATCGAGAATTACAAATAAGCATTTTTCTATGGCTGGCCATTCTTTTCTACTGGCTACCCCGACCAACAGCTTTGCACCCCACAACAACTTGCCAAGCCCCCCCCCCTCCCCCCCGCTTCTCCTTCACCCAAATCCAGATAGCTGATGTTCTGAAAGAGCTGCAAAATCTGGATCCCTACAAATCAGTTAGACTAGACCATCTGGACCCTCTCTTTCTAAAATTATCCACCGCAATTGCTGCAACCCCTATTACTAGCCTGTTCAACCTCTCTTTCGTATCGTTTGAGATCCCCAAAGATTAGAAAGCTGCCGCGTTCATCCCCCTCTTCAAAGGGGGTGACACTCTAGACCCAAACTGTTATAGACCTAAACTCAGCAAAAAAAAGAAACGTCCCTTTTTCAGGACCCTGTCTTTCAAAGATAATAAGTAAAAATCCAAATAACTTCACTGTAAAGGTTTTAAACACTGTTTCCAATGCTTGTTCAATGACATTCTTATTTTCAAGGCTGTTGACGGCCTAGGAACAGTGGGTTAACTGCCTTGTTCAGGGGCAGAACCTTTAGGTTAGTAGTCCAACACTAACCACTAGGCCACTTGCCGCCCCACATGTCTGTGGAACCTGTTCTGTTTATGTCGTAGTTGTTGAATCTTATTGTGTACATACAAATATTTACACATGTTAAGTTTGCTGAAAATAAATGCAGTTGACAGTGAGAGGATGTTTCTTTTTTTGCTGAGTTTATATCCATCCTGCCCTGCCTTTCTAAAATCTTCGAAAGCCAAGTTAACTAACAGCTCACTGACCATTTTGAATCCCACCGTACCTTCTCCAATATGCAATCTGGTTTCCGAGCTGGTCATGGGTGCACCATGGGTGCACCTCAGCCACGCTCAAGTACCTAAACAATATCATAGCCGCCGTCGATAAAAGACAGTACTGTTCAGCCGTCTTCATCGACCTGGCCAAGGCTTTTGACTGTCAATCACCACATTCTTATCGGCAGACTCAATAGCCTTGGTTTCTCAAATGACTGCCTCGCCTGGTTCACCAACTACTTCTCAGATAGAGTTCAGTGTGTCAAATCAGAGGGCCTGTTGTCCGGCCCTCTGGCAGTCTCTATGGGGGTGCCACAGGTTTCAATTCTCGGGCCGACTCTTTTCTCTGTATATATCAATGATGTTGCTCTTGCTGCTGGTGATTCTCTGATCCACCTCTACGCAGACGACACCATTCTGTATACATCTGACCCTTCCTTGGACACTGTTAACAAACCTCCAGACAAGCTTCAATGCCATACAACACTCCTTCTGTGGCCTCCAACTGCTCTTAAATGCAAGTAAAACTAAGTGCATGCTCTTCAACCGATTGCTGCCTGCCCGAAAAGCATCACTACTCTGGACGGTTCTGACTTAGAATATGTGGATAACTACAAATACCTAGGTGTCTGGTTAGACTGTAAACTCTCCTTCCAGACTCACATTAAGCATCTCCAATCCAAAAATAAATCTAGAATCGGCTTTCTATCTCCCAACAAAGCCTCCTTCACTCATGCTGCTAAACATACCCTCATAAAACTGACTATCCTACCGATCCTTGAATTCGGCGATGGCATTTACAAAATTGTCTCCAACAGTCTACTCAGACTACATCCAATTTGCTATCACAGTGCCATCCGTTTTGTCACCACCACCCACCACTGCAACCTGTATGCTTTCGTTGGCTGGCCCTCGCTACATATTCATCGCCAAACCCACTGGCTCCAGGTCATCTATAAGTGTCTGCTAGGTAAAGCCCCACCTTATCTCAACTCACTGGTCACCATAGCAACACCCACCCGTAGCACACGCTCCAGCAGGTATATTTCACTGGTCATCCCCAAAGCCAACACCTCCTTTGGCTGCCTTTTCTTCCAGTTCTCTGCTGCCAATGACTGGAACGAATTGCAAAAATCACTGAAGCTGGAGACTTATATCTCCCTCACTAACTTTAAGCATCAGCTGTCTGAGCAGCTTACTGATCACTGTACCTGTACACAGCCCATCTGTAAATCAAAATCAAATCAAATGTATTTATATAGCCCTTCGTACATCAGCTGATATCTCAAAGTGCTGTACAGAAACCCAGCCTAAAACCCCAAACAGCAAGCAATGCAGGTGTAGAAGCACGGTGGCTAGGAAAAACTCCCTAGGAAGGCCAAAACCTAGGAAGAAACCTAGAGAGGAACCAGGCTATGTCGGGTGGCCAGTCCCCTCTGGCTGTCCCGGGTGGAGATTATAACAGAACATGGCCAAGATGTTCAAATGTTCATAAATGACCAGCATGGTCCAATAATAATAAGGCAGAACAGTTTAAACTGGAGCAGCAGCATGGCCAGGTGGACTGGGGACAGCAAGGAGTCATTATGTCAGGTATTCCTGAGGCATGGTCCTAGGGCTCAGGTCCTCTGAGAGAGAGAAAGAAAGAGAGAATTAGAGAGAGCACACTTAAATTCACACAGGACACCGAATAGGACAGGATAAGTATTCCAGATATAACAAACTGACCCTAGTCCCCCGACACATAAACTACTGCAGCTTAAATACTGGAGGCTGAGACAGGAGGGGTCAGGAGACACTGTGGCCCCATCCGAGGACACCCCCGGACAGGGCCAAACAGGAAGGATATATCTGTAAATAGCACACCCAACTACCTCATCCCATATTTTTTTTTCATCTTTTGCACCCCAGTATCTCTACTTGCACATCATCATCTGCACACCTATCAACCCAGTGTTAATGCTAAATTGTAATTATGTTGCCACTATGGCCTATTTATTGCCTTACTTCTCTACTCTTCTACACTTGCACACACTGTACATATATTTTTCTATTGTGTTATTGACTGTACGTTTGTTTATCCCATGTGTAACTCTGTTTTTGCCGCTTTGCTTTATCTTGGCCAGGTCGCAGTTGTAAATGAGAACTTGTTCTCAACTGGCCTACCTGGTTAAATAAATAAAAAAAGTAAGCCCAGGAAGCAGCCTTCAATTTGCCATTCAGCAGGTTTTAAAGCTTAATAATGTCCATATATGTTTACTTCTCACAAAATATGGACATTCAATTAGCAACTATTGTCATTTGCTGCCGTCACGGCCGATGTGTACTTCCAAAAAAGGTTTAAATAAAAGGTTACGGGGAACAAAATGGCGCCATAGAGAGAACACTGTGTTTCAGCGAGCTCCCGTGGCATTCGTAATTTAATATTTTTACATTAATCTCCTAGCTTGAAAAAGTGGTAGAATTGGCTAAATAAGTTATCATACAATGAGTCTTGACGGCTATTTCTCAAATCTCAGACAACATGCCCAACAGAACTACTAAGAACTCGACCAAAACCACCAACCCTGTAGATGTGCAGGAGGAGCTAGCTAACGTTAGTGAAACTAATACCATTGCGGATCCAGGCACAATGGACCTGGTGATTTAAAAGATGACTGATAACATTACTAAAGTGATCGATGTTAAGATAAGAACGGTCTTGAAAGCAATAGCAGGCCATTCAGCTGAACTACAGAGGGTTGTGAAATGTGTTGATGAGGCGGAAGGAAGAATTGCTACAGTGGAAACTTCATTTACTTCTATGGACATTAAGATAAATGCACTTGAGAAACAGGTGCGCGAAATGGCGGAGCACATTGACGACTTGGATAATCGAAGACGCAGATGCAATACTCGTGTTGTGGGAAGGGACACGCTCAGTACATTTTTTTGAGGAATGGATCCCTGGCTACCTACAAATGGACACTAAGGCTGGTCGTGTGAAGCTGGACAGAGCCCATCGCTCACAAGCACCGATACCCGGTACCTACAAATGGACACTAAGGCTGGTCGTGTGAAGCTGGACAGAGCCCATCGCTCTCAAGCACCGATACCCGGTCCCAACCAGCGCCCACAGCCAGTTCCACAACAAAATCGGCTCTGATGGTAGTCAACGTAAAGGTCCAAAGGTCTCATTCTTCAATGATTATTCCACAGCGGTTGTACGAAGACGCAAAGCATTTGATGAGGCGAAGGCTCGACTCGAGAATGAAGATGGACTACGCACTGCTGTACCCGGCCACATTGAAGGTTATGGTCAACGGATCGCCTAAAAAACTCTACACACCTGAAGAGGCTGCTGCGTTTATTGACTCTCTCGGGTAAATAACTTTAAGCTGCACCTCTGCAGCATTGGATAACTTTTTTATTTTTAGTTGAATCTGATCATGAAACAGTGGTGTGAGTTCTCACGTACTCCGGTTCAGTAATATTCGTATCTTTATTATTTTTCTTGCTAAAGTAACGGCCGCTATAGCTCAGGCTGAGATGTGTGTGAATCCATATTAGTGCCCAGGCTTGGTTTTAGATGGAAGAGCTTCAATCTTCTTCTATTGATTTTAATTTCCATATGTATATAAAGGATGAGGCTATTGAGTGGCAATGCAGATTTAAGAGTCTACATTGGAAAGTTGAAATCCCCTGCATGTTAGCTTGTGGGAAAACCCCCTTTTGGATCTTTACATGTTTACTTCCCCCCCTGCCCACCCCCCTGATTTCCTCACTAAGGTATTTCTAGACTTTTCAGAATTAAACTCAGACACTGCAGTGGTTCGAGGAGATTTTAATTGTTTGTTGAACCCCCTTATTGATAGGTTTCCCAGTGGTATAGCTTCACTCTCTCCTCAAGCTAAGTCACTTAAAGCTATTTGTGATGATCTGGGGTATGCGGATGTCTGGAGAACTTTTCATCCCTCCAACAGAGTTCACTTTTTTCTCTGCACCTCATGGATGTCAGACTAGAATAGATTACTTTTTTATGCCCAGGACATCTTTGCAGTCTGTTTTATCCACTAGGATAGGAAGCATAGTCATATCTGATCATGCTGAGGTGATCCTGGACATCAAACTCAACGGGGCATTCAATCGGTCAAGACATTGGAGGTTGAATACAACCATTCTTAAAGTCCATACATTCACATCATATTTTATTACAGAGTTTAAAGTATTTTTCTCTTAACTCTCAATCAACAGATAACCCCTCGATCCTTTGGGAAACCTGTAAAGCGTACGCCAGGGGTGTGATTATGTCATACACAGCCACTAAGAGACTGAAAAAGCGTGAAAAGCAAAAACCGTTACAGGGTGAATTAGGAACTAAAGAGAAGGACTATATTAAAACTTCCACTCCTGCCCTATTAATAAACATATCAGTCCTTATATCAATGTTGGACTCTCTCCTAACACAGGACGCTGAAAAAAAAAGAGATTTGTCAGGCAAAAGCTATATGAACATGGCGATAAGCCAGGAAAGTACTTGGCATACCTAGCTAAAAAGAGTGCTGACTCTTGAGTTAATTGCTACTATTACCGATTCTGATGGCAATCATTTATATGAAAATCAATTGATAAACGACTTAAGAAATTTTATGCAAACCTTTATGCCTCAGAACTGCCAAATGATGCACCCAAATTAATGGAGAACTTATTTTCTAAGATTGAGCTCCCTACTATCTCCGAAGAACAGAGGCCTCTCCTTAATGCACCTATTACAGAGGAAGAGATAATGTTCGCAATTAAGAATCTGCAAAATGGTAAGGCCCCAGGACCAGACGGGTTTTGTAGTGAGTTCTATAAAGAGTTCCATGGCTTGATCCTTGAGCCATTGCGTGATATGTTTAACCACTCATGTTCAAACGCTGAGATAAGCCAACATATCACTTATTCTCAAAAAGGGAAAATGTCCAGTCTTGTTCCTCGTACAGACCAATTTCCCTTCTGAATGTGGAGAGAAAATTGCTTTCTAAAATTCTAGCCACAAGATTAGAGGACTCACTGCCATTAATTGTGAAAGGAGACCAAACTGGCTTCATTAAGGGCCGTAAGTCATGCAACAATGTCAGGCGGCTTCTTAATGTAATTCAAGCCTACCAACAAAGTGCTATGGATGGTCTTGTGCTCTCCCTAGAGGCTGAGAAAGCATTTGATCGTGTGGAGTGGTCCTAATCTTGGCTCTAAATAAATTTGGTCTAGGGGACAATTTTATAAAACGGGTGAAAGTTTTATATGATGATCCTCAGGCTGCTGTCCTTACTAATGCTGCCAACACACTGACTCAACTCCAGCCACTTTAATAATGGGAATTGATGGGAAATGATGTAAAATATATCACTAGCCACTTTAAACAATGCTACCTAATATAATGTCTACATACCCTACATTATTAATCTCATATGTATACGTATATACTGTACTCTATATCATCTACTGCATCCTTATGTAATACATGTATCACTAGCCACTTTAACTATGCCACTTTGTTTACATACTCACCTCATATGTATATACTGTACTCGATACCATCTACTGTATCTTGCCTATGCTGCTCTGTACCATCACTCATTCATATATCTTTATGTACATATTCTTTATCCCCTTACACTGTGTATAAGACAGTAGTTTTGGAATTGTTAGTTAGATTACTTGTTGGTTATTACTGCATTGTCGGAACTAGAAGCACAAGCATTTCGCTACACTCGCATTAACATCTGCTAACCATGTGTATGTGACAAATATAATTTGATTTGATTTGAGGTCAAATAGCTTCTCTATATACAGAGGTACCAGACAGGGCTGTCCTTTGTCCCCTCTCCTATTTGCACTCGTTATGGAACCACTGGCCGAGGCCATCAGGGCTGCCTGCTATACAGGGGCTGCTCATTGGTGATGTTCACCATAAAATAAGCTTGTATGCTGATGATGTCCTGATATTCATCTCTAGTTCCGAGACTTCAATTACATCTCTTATTAATATTATTGAATTATTCAGCGAATTCTCAGGCTACAAGATTAACTTAAATAAATCAGAGTCTATGCCACTAACCTACACTCTGTACCTAATACTTCTCCCCCCTTCCCTTTTAAATGGTCTCCCTCAGGTTTCATGTATCTGGGTATATTTGTAACTCCTAAATTCCAGCAAATGTACAAAGCCAATTTTGTTCCCTCGTTTGATACAATAAGACGGTGGAACTCTCTCCCGATTTTCTTGGTTGGGTAGGATATCCTTCTTGAAAATGAACATTTTACCTAGACTACTTTACCCAATCCAAATGACCCCAGTATTACTCTCCAATAAGGTAATAAAGGATGTAAATGGATGCCTAAGTTCCTTTTATATGGCGTAAACGCAAGCCAAGACTTAAGATGGTAATATTGCAGCTGCCAAGTTCTATGGGCTGCCCAATATCAGGTTCTATTAGTGGTGTGCCCACCTATGTTATATTTCTGACTGGATCACAAATGATGGCTCCTCTATTTGGTTAGACATTGAGACTTCTCTTTCAAAATACCCCTTACAGGATCTTTTATTTTTCAGAAGTTTCAAGTCTGTAGAAGATCACTGCAATAATCCCATTACACTTAACACACTCAAAGTATGGAGGTCAGTTCAACGCTTCCTGGGAAGGTCCAAACTAACCTCTGCTCTTACCCAAATTCTTAACAACCCAGATTTTAGTCCAGGATTGCTGGATGCTGGCTTTAACTTTTGGCTTAATAAGGGCATACGCAGATTAAATGACTTATTTGCTGATACGATTTTATTGTCATTTGAGCAGATGGTTGAGAAATATCGACTCCCAAAGCAGGACTTTTTCAGCTTCCTACAAGTAAGACATTATATTCTGAAGAGCACCACCTTAATTGGTAACCCTGATATGTCTGTCATTGAAAGAATGCTTTTTTCCCCCACAAAGGAACATGTCTGTTTTATGATGCTTTAAGGTCCTTTTCTGCGGTCAACACAGAGGGTGAAACAAGTGTGGGAGAAAGAATTGTCTGTTACTATTGACGAAGAGATGTGGGAGGACATTTGGAGATATGCAAAAACAATATCTATATGTAACCGTACTAGAGCAATCCAATTAAGAATAATACACAGATTGCATATATCCCCAAATCACAGACATGCTTTTAGCCCCACTTCCTCTTCTCAGTGTCTTAAATGCAAAACTGATACAGGCACCCTAACACATTGTTTATGGTCATGTACCAAAATACAAAGATACTAGTCTGGTGATTTGCAAGAAATTGAAAAGATCCTAGGGGTTGATCTAGAATTGGACCCAGTTTCTTTACTGTTGGGTCTCCCTAGTAGGCATGTTACTTCTGTGGGTAAGAGGAGGCTTTACAACATCCTTACCTCCGCAGCGAGGAAAAACATCCTTTTACAGTGGATTAGTGAGAAGGTTCCTTCTATTAAAGACTGGCATAAGACACTATTTGAATGGGTGCCTCTGGAATATCTGACATGTACATTGCATTCTAAAACAGACCAGTTCTACAAAGTATGGGAACCTTATCTAAATTACCTAGAACCTGAGGTATCAGCTATTATGCTGCAAGGATTCTCTTAGAATGGTGGGGATCTATGTATTTCAGAACTACACTGTACGTTCCATGTGTGGAACCTAACTTCTTGGTTTAAACTGAGCTTTTTTGTTTAATTTCTGTTTGTAAGTTTGTTTAAAATGTATGTATTGAGAGATGCGGGGATGGGGTGAGAGAAGCGCCGAGCGGGAAGAGGAAAATTGTGTGTGTGTGTGTATGTGTGTGTGTGTGTGTATATATATATATATATATACACACATACATACGCTGGTATGTGTGAGTGCTGTTTAAAAAAAATACTATTACAAAAAGTTACATGAAACAGAAAAAAATGCCTCTGGCACGGTCAATGTATTGATGTGTTGTATAGTTCCGACCTGTGCATGGCAGTAAGGTTAGTGCTATCCGGGATCAATGATGTGAGCGATTTACATTGGAGGTGCACTATAGGCATTTTTTTTCAGTGGATTGTACATTCTTATTTAGAACTTTTTGGGAAGTACATACTGGCTGTGATGGCAGTAAATTATGATAGTTGCTACTCATAACTTCATCATTTGTGAGTAACGAATGTATCTTGACATTATTAAGCTGGTAAATGACGAGTTCAATGGCTGCGGAAAGGGGATGCCTAGTCAGTTGTACAACTGAAATGTCTTCCGCATTTAACCCAACCCCTCTGACTTCTCCTGTAAAGCCAGATTCTGGTTATTATGATCACTATCTACTAGCATTCTACCCAGTGAGCTTGACAGTTATGACTAAATGGCTACCTTATGAAGTGAATCAATTGAAAGCTGTTCTGATGCTGTGCTATAGGTGTGGATGTGGACTGTGTCAATCACTTGGGCCAGACACCTCTGTTCTGTGCATCTCTCCTGGGCCTGGCAAGTGTCACTGAGCTCCTTCTGCAATTTGGAGCTGACCCCAACCAGTAAGATTGACAAGTCATTCACACACTCATGTCTCCTCTCTTTTTAGACATAAAATAAATACTTGAAGATGTGTAAGCCTTTTAGTGCAGCATGTTTTGTGACACCATACTGTGAGTGACCTATTTTCCTGTGTAGTCGCTGTGAGGACAGGAGCACCCCTGTCCACGCTGCTGTGTTCGCCTGTAACCCCTGGCTGCTGAGCGGCCTGCTAGATGCAGGGGGGGACCTAAGGCTCCACGACCACAAAGGCAGGAGCCCCCAAGACTGGGCCGAGGCTGGGGCTCAGGAGCACAGCGCCAGGGTTGGTGCTCACAGATACAATGATCAGATACATACTGTATACACTACTAATCTCACACTCCCTCTCTGTCATCAAGATGCTTAAGTTCCTGAAGAGCTGTGTGAACCACATGCACAGCCTGTCTCAGTCCCCCCAGCCCAGGGAGCTGCGCCGGACCCCCACCTCCACCTCTTCCAAGACTCTGCTGCGCTCCCCCTCTCTACTGGAGCTCCTCAAGTCCGGGTGAGTAGGCGGGGGATCCTACATTAATACTGCCCATTTTTGGGGGGTTTGTTTTCTTAAAATCTGTATGTTAACATTTCTCCCATGTTGCAGTGGCTCTGACCTGCACCTCAACAGAAAGATTACCAAGTCCTCTGCCTGTGACACAGTGCAATGTTTTGGCTTTGGAAAGGTATTTGCCTAAAATGGTGAAGTTGATGAAAACCAAAATAAGTTGCATCATGTGCCCACGTCATATTAGGATTTTTCCCTATATCATTATACTATATATGTGTGTATGTATGTAAGTATGAGTTTATTTGGATAAAAGCATCTGCTAAATTGCATATAGTGTGGTATATATTTTGGAATGGCAGTATTTTGTTTCTGGATGAGAGTGAGTGACTGTGTTTTCTTGCTGGGCTCAGTTGTGTATAGATAAACCGGGATATGCGTTGGGCCTTCTGGCCTCCCTGCCTGTGATTGGGGACAGTGAGTTGGGGCAGGCGGACGACGAACCCCTCCTCTCCTTCTCCTGTGGCGCCTTCATTACCATGACCAAGTAAGACTACTGAGGACTGGAACCACGTCTTATATAACTCCTATGGGATTGCATCAAATAAGAAGCTACCGATTTAGATGTTTTTTCCTCTAAACTGGTTGTTCCATCTGTCAGTTACAGCTGGAAGGGCTGCAGGATCACTGTGAAGGAGCTGCAGTCCATCTCTCCACAAGGAGGCAGCCAAGAGGCCTACCTTGACCTGATGCTCATTGAGCTGGAGTACTGCAAGTGAGAAGACGATGACACTCTTTGAACTCTTTAAACAACTTAAATGACTGCTGCGTTGAGTTCTCAAATGTTTCTCCAAATGATAGGTGTACTTTATGTTAAAGACTATCATTTCAGTGCTATTGATGCTGTTTATGGATATACAGCATAACCCAGTAACTGCTGTGTGACTGTCTGTTTGTAGCCAGCTGTTCCATCCATACCTGCTGCAGCTGATGGCAGTGAGCATGTCCAGTGACCTGATGAGGGTCCGTCTGGTGTTTGAGCGGGTCCATGTGGGCTCTCTGCACAACTTGCTGCACCAGAGGGTAATCCCCACCACACATACACACACTTTCAACATTTGTATGTGTTTTGTACTTACACATTCATTCAATTTAACAAATGTATTTGTTCACCTCACCAGCGTGCTGAGTTTCCTGTGCTGCGTGCTGAGACCATGCTGTTGGTGGTGCTGCAGGTGTGTGAGGCTCTGCTCTACCTGCACGGTCGGGCCCTTGTGTTGCGAGCGCTTTCCTCCCACAGCATCCTCCTCACACACCCTGGCGTGGCCAAACTCTCCGGCCTCGGCTTCATGGTGCCCAGGTAGGAAAAAAAGGAAACTTGCACTACTAGGTCTTTCTTTTTCCTAAACAAATTTTGTTGTAGTCCATGCGCCTGCAATGAAATACTGAACATTATTCCATAAGGGTGGTAAGTAATGGGGATTGGTCTGTATGTCCTGTTCTTCTCCCAGTGACAATAGTCACCGCAGACCCTCGGCTCACCTGCCCCTGCCCCCAGGCCTGTACAACTGGGCCGCCCCTGAGGTGATCAGACGGAGACCCTGCACAGGGAAGGCTGACCTCTACAGCCTGTGTGCCATCATCCAGGAGCTCTATACAGGTAGCTACTCCGTCTGTTGTCCACTGCAGCAGTGTGAATATTTGTGTGACCTTGGTGTGTGTGTTCTACCGTAGACACAGTGCCGTGGGGCCCGGTGGACCCTCGTTGGATCAGGCAGACTGTAGAGTCGGGCCAGGCCCTGGCTACAGATTCCAGTGTGCCCCAGCCTTACTACGCCTTGGTCAGGGTTGGCCTGCAGCCCCGCCCCGAGGACCGCACACACAGCCTGCAGGACTTGCGCTATACACTGCGCCAAGACATGAAGGTATAGACTGCAGCCTAGGCACTCCGCCAACATAAGCAATGGTTGGTGTCGTAATAGTGGCAGCAGCCTCACATGGATTTGTTATTATGGCCTCTCTGTGGTGATCCTGGTGTGTGTGTGTGTGGTAGGAGCTGTCCCAAGTAGGGGGAAGGAGGAGGAGTGGGCTGTACAGAGACGTAGGAGGAGGGCTCAGGCCTGCAGGCTGGAGTCCAGAGTCCGCCCCAGTCAAGGAGCCTGCAGGTGCTGGTGGTGAACAGAGCACATACAAAACACCCTGAACAATATAAACATTTTAAAAAAGGGTTTCATCCATGTCTTTTCCCCTCTTTCTCAGACCTCAGGCCTACCGCCTACACTGACGCACAGGAAGGTTCTTTAGGCAGTTCCATGGACACTAAAGTGAACAGGGAGATCCAGGACCAGCTCAACGAACTGGACAAACTCCTGGACAGAGAGAACGAGACAGAGGGGGGAGAAGGAGGAATGACAACAGACTCTGAACAGCCCATATTCCACCGTGACATCTCTTTTAGGGACATCCTGCCCCTGGATGACTGGCGCCTGTGCTCTGTTGTGCCATCGGAACCCTACAACACCCAAGAAGAAGAGTCTGACTCCAGCACTGTAACAGAGGAGGAAGAAGAGGAGCGGACAATTATGAAGGAGAGGGCTGTTCAGCCAGAGCGCCCAGTGTCCGCAAAGCTCTCGGAGCACATCAGCTCCATTGTCCTTAACCTCAAGGTCTCCCAGGTACTGTTGCAGCAGTCTGAGTGCAACCTGGCCACCGTGGAAACAGGCCGTTCTCGACGGCAACAGGAGCGGGGGGCGGTCGACGAGGTGGACGGAGGGGCAGAGGGAAAAGATCCTCAGACACCCCACATCTCCTCCTCAGCCTCCACCTCCCTCTCCTCCACTCTCTCTGGGTCGGTGTGTAGTTACATATCCCGCGCAGTGGGGCCTCCTTCACAGTACCGCCTCCTACCACATGGTGTCCATCCCTCAGCCAAGAGACTGGAGGCCGAGCTACTGAAGGGAGGAGAGTCCATGCAGCTCAGCGCTGAGGAGCTGGCCGCGTGGCAGAGGGAGTATCCTGCAGAGGAATACCCTAATCTGGAGTGCCCTTCGGAGGAGTACCCTACTTTGGAGTGCACTACTTCGGAGGGAACCGGCAGCGAGGGCGAGGAGATGAGCCACTATAGCTCGGCTCCGGAGGACAGCTTTGTCAACATATGCCCCAGAAGGCAGCAGCAGGTAGCACACCACCACAATTTGCATCCTCTGGTGTTACACACACACACAACTGCAACTTGAGTCTCACAAGAGTGCCATGATTGGATGAAGAATATATTCCCATAGTACAGTTTGTCACAACTATAGCTCTTCCCAGGTTGTGTTGTGACTATCTGAGTGAGTGACTGCTGTCTGTCTGGTAGGCAGGTAGAGATGGAGGCTCCAGAGGGACAGTGAGAGGAGGTCCGCAGGCAGAGACAAAGCAGCAGTCAGTGGACAGACAGGAACTCACTGACAGGTACAGAACACTGACAAAGGCAGCACTGTTCTCTGCTCTAAATCCATATGCATACGGTAGAAAGTAAGTGTGGGATATAAAACTCCCAGTGGCCTCGTTTAGTCAAACTGTATGGTGGGGACAATTGTGCAAATCTAACCCAAAATGTACAATAATTGCAACACCAATATCCTACAATTAGCTACAACAGTATACCTTTGAGCAACATTTTCTGTTTAAAAAATGACTAGGATTTGGTGACACATCACTTTACATTTTGTTTGCGTGTTATTGACAACCTGCTCCCTCTGCCCCATCCCAGGCTCTGTCTGTCTTCTGAGGGGACAGAATCTCTTGAGGACAGTCCCAGACAGCCTGAGCTCCCAGCCAAGGCCAAATGGACCAGTGAGATTTCACTATATTATACACTGAACAAAAATATAAGCACAACATGTAATGTGTTGGTTTCATGAGCTGAAATAAGAACCCATAAATTGTCCATACGTACAAAAAGCATATGTCTCTCAAATTTTGTGCACAAATAATCCATCCACCTGACAGGTGTGGCATATCAAGAAGCTGATTATAAACAGCATGATCATTACACAGGTGCAACTTGTGCTGCTACACAGCCCAGGACTTCCATCTGGCTACGTCACCTACAGGATCGTCTGAGACCAGCCACCCGGACAGCTGATAAAGCTGGGTTTGCTCAACCAAATACTTTCTGCACAAACTGTCAGAAACTCAGGGAAGCTCATCTGCCCGCTCGTTGTCCTCACCTTGTCGTCCTTGACCTGACTGCAGTTCGGCATCGTTTCCAACTAAGAGGGCAAATGCTTGTCGTCCTTGACCTGACTGCAGTTCGGCATCGTTTCCAACTAAGAGGGCAAATGCTTGTCGTCCTTGACCTGACTGCAGTTCGGCATCGTATCCAACTAAGAGGGCAAATGCTTGTCGTCCTTGACCTGACTGCAGTTCGGCATCGTATCCAACTAAGAGGGCAAATGCTTGTCGTCCTTGACCTGACTGCAGTTCGGCGTCGTAACCAACTAATTGGGAAAATGCTCACCTTCGATGGCCACTGGCACGCTGGAGAAGTGTACGCTTCACAAATTAATCCTGGTTTCAACTGTGGGGGCACAACTGTTTCAACTGTACTGAGTAGACGGCATGTATGGTGTCATGTGTGCGAGGGGTTTGCTGATGTCAACATTGTGAACAGAGTGCCCCTATGGTGGGGTTACGGTGTGGGCAGGCATAAGCTACGGACAACTAACACAATTGCATTTTATTGATGGCAATTTGAATGCACAGAGCTACTGTGGCGATACTGAGGCCCATTGTTGTGCCATTCATCCACCACCATCACCTCATGTTTCAGCATGATAGTGCACAGCCCCATGTCGCAAGGGTCTGTACACAATTCCTGGATGCTGAAAATGTCCCAGTTCTTTCATGGCCTGCATACTCACCAGACATGTCACCACGAACCAGCATGTTAGAATGCTCTGAATACACGTGTACGATAAATGGTGTTCACCCCACTATATGATTTTCTGATCCACACCCGTAACTTTAAAAGTTATCTATGACCAACAGATTCATATTTATATTCCCAGCCAGGTGAAATCCATAGATTAGGTCCTAATTAACTGATTTCCTTATGAACTAACTCTGTAAAATCTTTGAAATTGCTTTGTTATATATTTTTGTTCAGTGTACATGCATTATACCCAAGTTACAGTTCACAGAACACCATCTTTACATTTATTATAGTTCTGACCCCAACTTCCTCCTAAGTTCCTCATCCTCTCATAGGTGAGGTGTCAGAGTTGGTGGCCAGGATGACCCGGGGGCGTCTGGGGGTGGCTGTGGGCCCCCCTGCCAGCAGTGACAGTGAGGAGATGGAGGACAGACAGGGGTTTGGGCGAGTGTTGGAACCGCCCAGACCCAGACAGGACCCCCTGGGGCGCAGTGACAACGGCTACAGGTCCTCTCCAGACCCTGCCTCAAAGCCACAGAAAGCTGCAGCTGAGGCCCTCGAAAGCAGCTCTGAGCTGGAGCAGATCTTCAAAAGCTTTGCAGGTGATGCAGCTGATAAGCATGCTATACTGTCCTTATGCTCAGAAGCATAGTAGGATAGGATCATATCTATCTTCTGTCTCAGTATCTCATCTTTCTATACAGGTGTCCAGAGTGAGAGTGAAGAGGATGCAGATTTCCACACAGTGAACCGCTCCTTCAATATGACATGTGGGGTGTGGGAGGGCTCAGGACAAAGGGAGGTTAGATGAGAGAAGCAAAACTTCAACTCTGCACCCCATAGAGAACATAATCATCAGATTATATTAGTTAAAATGTTACACACTCCGTGTTAAACCCTTGACCTTATGTGTCCAGGAGGAGGGGACCTCTGAGTCGGACTACACCCAGTCTCCTGTGGAGCCTTCCAGCATGTTCTACACCCCCAACCCAGAGCTGAGGAACAACCCATCCAGAGACAGCCAGGTCTAGTAGTTCTTAGTTAACGTAATAGTTACAATGCCTTCAGAAAGTATTCATACCCCTTGACTTATTCCACATTTTGTTGTGTTACAGCCTGAATTCAAAATGGATTAATAGACTTTTGTTCTACCATAAAAAATAATAAAAAATCACCTTTATTTAACCAGGTAGGCAAGTTGAGAACAAGTTCTCATTTACAATCGCGACCTGGTCAAGATAAAGCACAGCAGTTCGACACATACAACAACACGGAGTTACACATGGAGTAAAACAAACATACAGTCAATAATACAGTAGAAAAAGAAGTCTATATACAATGTGCGCAAATGAGGCAAAAAAAGGCCAAGGTGGTGAAGTAAATGGTAGATTTGCAGTGGAAAAATGTGCAAAGTAGAGAGAAATAATGGGGTGCAAAGGAGCAAAATAAATAAATACAGTAGGGGGAGAGGTAGTTGTTTGGGCTAAATTATAGATGGGCTATGTACAGGTGCAGTAATCTGTTAGCTGCTCTGACAGCTGGTGCTTAAAGCTAGTGAGGGAGATAAGTGTTTTCAGTTTCAGAGATTTTTGAGAGTCATTGGCAGCAGAGAACTGGAAAAAGAGGCGGCCAAAGGAAGAATTGGTTTTGGGGGTGACCAGAAAGATATACCTGCTGGAGCGCGTGCTACAGGCTATGGTGACCAGCGAGCTGAGATAAGGGGGGACTTTACCTAGCAAAGACTTATAGATGACCTGGAGCCAGTGGGTTTGATGTAGCGAGGGCCAGCCAACGAGAGTGTACAGGTCGCAGTGGTGGGTAGGATATGGGGCTTTGGTGACAAAACGGATGGCACTGTGATAGACTGCATCCAATTTATTGAGTAGGGTATTGGAGGCTATTTTGTAAATGACATCGTCGAGGATCGGTAGGATGGTCAATTTTACGAGGGTATGTTTGGCAGCATGAGTGAATGATGCTTTGTTGCGAAATGGGAAGCCAATTCTAGATTTAACTTTGGATTGGAGATGTTTGATGTGAGTCTGGAAGGAGAGTTTACAGTCTAACCAGACACCTAGGTATTTGTAGTTGTCCACATATTCTAAGTCAGAACCGGCCAGAGTAGTGATGTTGGACGGGCGGCAGGTGCAGGCAGCGATCGGTTGAAGAGCATGCATTTAGTTTGACTTGTATTTAAGAGTGAACCTGTTTTTAGAAATGTTTGCAAATGTATTGAAAATTAAATCCAGAAATATCTAATTTACATAAGTATTCACACCCCTGAGTCAATACTTTGTAGAAGCACCTTTGGCTTTACAGCTTTGAGTTGTCTTGGCGATGTCTGTATCAGTTTTACACATCTGGATTTGGAGATTTTCTCAACCTCTTGCTGTTCAGTTAATCTTCAGGTTTTTCCACAGATTTTCAATGGGATTCAAGTCTGGGCTTTGGCTGGGCCACTCAAGGACTTTCACATTCTTGTTCTGAAGCCATTCCAACGTTGCTTTGGCTATATGCTTAGGGTCGTTGACCTGTTGGAATGTAAATCTTAGCCCCAGTCTTTCATTTACACTGAAGCAGGTTGTCATAAAAGATTTGCTTGTATTTGTCTCCATTCATTGTTCCCTCTATCCTTACCAGTCTCCTTATCGCTGCCGCTGAAAAATATTCCCAAAGCATGATGCTGCCACCACCATGGTTCACAGTATGGATGGTGTTAGATAGGTGATGAGCAGTGCCTGGTTCAGGCCAAAGAGTACAATTTTTGTCTCATCAGACCAAAGAATCTTTCACGTGCCTTTTTGCAAACTCCAGGTGTGGTGTCATGTGCCTTTTAATCAGGATTGGCTTCCACCTGGCCCCTCTCCCATAAAACCCAGATTGGTGAAGTGCTATAGAGAGACTGTTGTTCTCCCATCTCAGCCAAGGAACTCTGTAGTTCTGCCAGAATGGTCATTGGGTTCTTTGCCACCTCCCTGACCAAGGTCCTACTTGCCTGGTTGGAGGGCCAGCTCTAGGCAGAGTCTGGGTAGTTCCATATTTTTTCCAATGATGGAGACCACTGTACTCTTTTAAACTTTCAATACTGTAGACATTGTTTTATACACTATATGGCCAAGTGTGTGTGTGGACACCCCTTCAAATTAGTGGATTTGACTATTTCAGCCACACCTTTTGCTGACGGGTGTATATAATCAAGCACACAGCCATGCAATCTCCATAGACAAAAATTGGCAGTAGACTGGCCAGTACTTAAGAGCTCAGTGACTTTCAATCAAATGTATTTATAAAGCCCTTCTTACATCAGCTGATGTCACAAAGTACTGTACAGAAACCCAGCCTAAATCCCCAAACAGCAAGCAATATAGGTGTAGAAGCACTTTCAATGTGGCACTGTCATAGGATGTCACCTTTCCAACTAGTCAGTTTGTCAAATGTCTGCCTTGCTGTTATTGTGAAGTGGAAACGTCTAGCAACAACAGCTCAGCTGCGAAGTGGTAGGCCACACAAGCTCACAGACCGGGACTGCAGCGCGCTGAACCGTGTAAAAATTGTCTGTCCTCGGTCGCAACACTCACTACCGAGTTCGAAACTGCTTTTGGAAGCAACATCAGCGCAATAACTGAAATCCATTAAATGGATTTCCATGGCTGAGCAGCCGCACACAAGCCTAAGATCACCATGCGCGATGCCAAGCGGGGACCAAGTCCATATTAATGCCCATGATTTTGGAATGAGATTGTTTGAAAAGCAGGTGTCCACATACTTTTGGTGTGTATATGTCTCATCACAAGTATATCTCGGAGCTCTGCAGACAGTGCCTTGGACTTCATGTTATAGTTTCTGCTCTATGTGAAATCAAAATATTTCTCTGTCCGCTTTTGTATATAATCTATACTGAATAAAAATATAAACGCAACAATTTCAATGATTTTACTGAGTTACAGTTCATATAAGGAAATCAATCAATTGAAATAAATTAGGCCCTAATCTATGGATTTAACATGAGTGTGCAGGGGTGCAGCCATGGGTGTGACTTGGAGGGCATAGGCACACCCACTGGGGAGCCAGGCCCAGCCAATCAGCATGAGTTTTTCCCCACAAAATGGCTTTATTACAGATCGAAATACCCCTCGGACGATCCCGCATATGAAGCCGGATGTGGAAGTCCTGGGCTGCTGTGGTCTGCAGTTGTGAGGCCCGTTGGACGTACTATCAAATTCTCTAAAACAACTTTTGAGGCAGCTTATGGTAGAGAAATTAACATTCAATTATCTGCCAACAGCTCTGGTGGACATTCCTGCAGTCAGCATGCCAATTGCATGCTCCCTCAACTTGAGACATCTGTGGCATTGTGTTGTGACAAAACTGCACATTTTAGTGGCCTTTTATTGTCCCCAGCACAAGGTGCACCAGTGTAATGATCATGCTGTTAAATCAGCTTCTTGACATGCCACACTTGTCAGGGGGATGGATTATCTTGGCTATGGGGAAATGCTCATTAACAGGGATATGAACAAATTTGTGCACAATTTGTGAGAAAAAAGCTTTTTTTTTGTACTTACGGAAATCTTTTGGGATTTTTTTATTTCAGCTCATGAAACATGGGCCAACACTTTACATGTTGCATTCATATTTTTGTTCAGTGTAGATCATGTATTCTATTGTACTTGGTACTGATTCATAGATTTTCTGTTTTCTTGCTTGATCGTGTGACATTTATTGATGAAATGTTTGTTTTCACTTTTCATTCATGCACTTTCTTGCACTTATTTTTTGGGCACAATGACATTTTAATAAACATCTTTATTTTGCATTCAAGCCTCAGTTTTGGATTTATTTGTTTTTTCGACAGTGTGCGGGTCTCCACCTCTTCCAATAGTTTCTGCTCTGGCATGCACTGTCAACTGTGGGACCTTATATCAACAGGTGTGTTTCTTTCTAAATCATGTCCAAACAATTTAATTGGCCACAGGTGGAATCCAAGTTGTAGCTACGTCGAGGATGATCAATGTAAATTGGATGCACCTGAGCTCAATTTGGAGTGTCCTAGCAAAGGGTGTGAATGCTTACGTAAATTAGATTTCTGTATTTCATTTTCAATAAATTTGCCCAAAAAATCTAAACATGTTTTCACATTGTCATTATGGGGTACTGTGTGTGTGATGGGTGAGAATCTATTTTGAATTCAGGCTATAACACTCATAAGTTGAGGGGTATGAATACTTTATGACGGCACTGTATAATGGTATAACATAACGTAGGAGTAGTTAGTTATTTAGCTAATTAGTTAGTCATGCGTGTAGTTAACTGTAGTTGTTGGTTTCCTCTTGTTAGAGCCCTGTCAGCTCAGAGGAGGACCTGGATGTGACAGTGGAGGTGTGTAGGGCTGCTGACAGTAGGACTGTACCAGAGGAGCAGAAGCTGGAGACCAAACACGGGAGTAAGATAGCTGTGTGTGTGTTTTGACACTCAACCAGAGTTTGAGCAGTATTTCAGTTTGGAAGCCATCATATTCACTGCTGGGTCATTCAGGCAGTAGTAGATGAGGACAGATAATAAACTGATGTAGTGTTCATTTCCCTAGTGTGTCAGCCTGTACAGGAGTCAGATGAGATTGACATAAACCCCACTGTCAGTCAGCACGCACCCTTTCCAATGGCCAGGTAGGAGCAGGACCAACACACTGACGCTCCATGGTAGAATCAACTGTACAATATGATTATGTAATATATGTGTGTGTTGTCAATAGACAGATTAATGCTTAAGGTTTATAAATCCCTGTTAGAACCTGATGGGAATGTTGTTTAGGAGCTCTGGAAAAGGTGAGACTGTAGTCCTGTGTAGCTCAGTTGGTAGAACATGGTGCTTGTAGGTTTGATTCACATGGGGGACCAGTATGAAACATTTATGCTCTCACTACTGTTGCTTTGGAGAAGAACGTCTGCTAATTGACAAATGTAAAGAGTAGATTGAGGTGTGATATAGTCAAGAACCAACAGTTCTTCCTTTGGGAGTATGTCCACATATCTGTGTGCCACACGGAGTATTTCTGCAGATCATGTATGTATGTATGTATGTATGTATGTATGTATGTATGTAGTGGTCTACCTGACCTGGCTGATGTCTCCAGCATCACGTGCTCACCCGCCCAGCACCATGAGTGGTTGGGCCAGGAGAGACTGCAACCCAGCCCCCTGAACAGACGGCCTCCGCCCTGCTACAGCACCCCACGCAGCCCAGGTACCAACCAACGCCACCCAGCTACCAGTGTTACATTTAAGCTCCATTATACGCATAAATTTGCCATCAGCATTGTTTGCTACAAAGTGCGTCCTACCTGCTACACGCAGAGGGAAAGAGCGTCTTTATTCTATTTACCCCTACTATACTATATTCATTGACTATGCCTAAGTACAATAGCTTTGGTCTCGTTTTTCGCAAGTACTCATTAAATTGTTGCTAGTGATTGTACTAAATGTTCCTCTAATTACACAAGTTGCTATTGTTTACATAGTCAATGTAGCTAGCTAGAGTTTCGCTAGCGAGTAGCTTTTAATTCATAAATCGTAGTACAATATCCAGTGGTGTATAGTCGAGGCCCTATGCAACCAAAATCAACTTTATTTCAAACATACATTACCAGTCAGTTCACACACCTTGCATTGGTTCCTTGAGTGTGCGTGTTTAACACCAGGAGCACTACTTTTACAAGTTAAATTGCAGCAAGATGTCACTGGTATACTTGTTTTGGTGTGGTGCAGCGACTGCGCCCAACTACAGAGCCATGGGGGTCACTGGGGAGCCCATCCCCCCTCTGCCCAGCCTGCTGGACACCTCCACCTGGGGCAGCACCCGCTCCCTGCCCCCCCACACCGAGAGCTTCGCCATTGCCAGCCTGGGAGCCAGCACGGTCAGAATAGTCAGCACTCTCCCAGTCAGAACAATGTTTCAATTAATTCTTCAGACCTGTCGAAATATATAGTACGCAGGTACCAACCGACCCTGGTCCTGGAGATGTACAGGGTGTGAAGTTTTACCCATTATCAACGTAACTGAAATGTTGATATATCTTGGCTGCTCTATCTGCAGACAGACCTCTCCAGACAGACCTCACCCCTGATGAGAGACTCCTCCCTCGAGGAGACTGGGACGCACGTGGGCGTGTCAGAGTTCACCACAGCCAGCTCCGGAGAGAGACGGACCACAGGGACCAGCCAGGAGGGTGTGGGCTCTACCTACACCGTACCCATCACCAGCCAAGAAAGGGAGGAGGTGGAGGAGAGAGAGAGTTTAGAGGAGAAGAACATGGAGTATCTCGAAGGGGAGAGAGGGATGTCGCTGGCTGCTGACAGGAAAGAAGAGTTGGAAGGGTCCGATCAGGGTAGCTGTGCTGGTGTGGATGTCGACCTGATGGATGAAGATCCTCTGGATGCTAGCTCCTCTGTTTTAGAGGGAGGTGAGGTGTTGTCTCCAAACATAGTTCTGGAGGAGCGGGTGCAGGCTTTTATAGAAGCTCTATCCATGTTAACCCAACCCAACCCCCCCCAACAAAAATTTGTGATGACATTAAATCAATGTGGGGAAACTTATTAGATTTTTTAAAAGTAATTACGTAAGAATTGTATTTTATGTTTTATTATGTAAATCCAATGTCATTGGTGACATTTTTTGATTTCACGTTTAATTCCCGTTAGTTGACAACTCAACCAAATGTAAATCAGAACTGACGTCTGCGCCCAGTGGGAACTCTCCTGATTCAATTAAGCAAGGTGTTGCTGATCAGTTGAATGTTATTGTCAGTAACTGCATTTCAACTAACTGACGTGATATTACTATTAGATCAGTATGTCAACCCCAGACCAGTGTACTATGTATGTTTGGTGGTAGACTGTGTTCAGTTATAAACCTGTCTCTGCAGAAGATGAACTTGTGTCAGATGAGGAAGAGTTGCCTGGCGAAGAGGAGACAGACCATGAGGATGAAGACGTGATTAATGATCAAGTGCTAACTGACGAAGAGGGTTCTGTGGCCAGTACACAGCAGGCAGAGACATCAGGAGCTCACCATGGCAGCACACACAGTGAAGGTACTACACTGCATTACATCAGCATTATAAGAAAATAAAAAACAGTATCTCTAAACAGTAGCAAATACATATTTCTAATAACAAATTGACCCAAAAGCAATTTACCTCTGTTCAGATTACCTTTCAGGCTGTGGTCCAGACACAGAGGGAGCTGCAGCATCTGTACAGCAGAGCCAGGCCAAAGGCCTGTCTGGGGGCCCAGACTCACTGGAGGAAACTGACAGGTAGGCCTCACTAAACATAGTGTATTCAGAACCTTTGACACTTTCCACATTTTGTTATGTTACAGCCTTAATCTAAAATGGATTAAATGAAAAAATTCTCAATCTATAAAGAATACCCAGAATGAAACAGGTTTTAAGAAATGTTTGCAAATGTATTAAAAATAAACATACCTCAAAGTTGCGCTCAGGTGAATCCTGTTTCCATTGATCATCCTTGATGTTTCTTCAACTTGTTTGGAATCCACCTGTGGTAAATTCAATTGATTGGACATGATTTGAAAAGGCACACACCTGTCTATACAAGATTCCACAGGGCATGTAAGAGCAAAAACCAAGCCAAAATGTATGCAGCATTGAAGGTCCAAGAACACAGTGGCCTCCATCATTCTTAAATGGAAGAAGTTTGGAACCACTAAGACTTTTTCTAGAGCTGGCTGCCCGGCCAAACTGAGCAATCAGGGGAGAAGGTCCTTGGTCAAGGAGATGACCAAGAACCCAATGGTCACTCTGACAGAGCTCTAGAGTTCCTCTGTGGAGATGCGAGAACCTTCCAGAAGGACAACCATCTCTGCAGCACTCCACCAATCAGGCCTTTGTGGCAGAGTGGCCAGCCACTCCTCAGTAAAAGGCACAACAGCCTGCTTGGAGTTTGCCAAAAGGCACCTAAAGGACTCTCAGACCATGACAAACAAGATTATCTGTTCTGGTGAAACCAAGATTGAACTATTTGGCAGAATGCCAAGCGTCACATCTGGAGGAAATATGGCACCACCCCTGCAGTGAAGGATGGTAGTGACAGCATCATGCTGTGGGGATGATTTTCAGCAGCAGGGACTGGGAGACTAGTCAGGATCGAGGGAAATAGGAACAGAGCAAAGTACAGAGAGAGAGAGAGCCTTGATGAAAACCTGCTCCAGAGGGCTCAGGACCTGACTGGGGCGAAGTTCACCTTCCAACAGGATAACAAACCTAAGCACACAGCCAAGTCAACGCAGGAGTGGCTTCGGGACAAATCTCTGAATGTTCTTGTGTGGCCCAGCCAGAGCCTAGACTTGAACCCGATCGAACATCTCTGGAGAGACCTGAAAATAGCTGTGCAGTGACACTCCCCATCCAACCTGACAGAGCTTGAGAGGATCTGCAGAGAATGGGAGAAACTCCCCAAATACAGTTGTGCCAAGCTTGATGCATCATACCCAAGAAGACTTGAGGCCGTAATCGCTGGCAAAGGTGCTTCAACAAGTACTGAGTAAAGGGACTGAATACTTGTACATTTGATAATTTTGCATATATATATTTACATTTACATTTAAGTCATTTAGCAGATATATATATATATATATATATATATATATATATATATATATATATATATATATATTGACTTCAACTGCCTTCAATATATATATAAAAAAAAGTTTCTAAAAACCTGCTTTTGCTTTGTCATTATGGGGTATTGTGTGTAGATTGAGGAAACAAAACAATTTAATAATAAGGCTGTTATTACATGATCAAAGTCCAGGTCTGAATACTTTCTGAATGCACTGAAGCTCTGGCTAGGGGTCACAACTGTGCCTGCTTTTGTTCCAGCCAACACTTAGTTTATTCACTCCCAACCTCCAGGACCAGGGTTGGAGACTACTGTATTGGACATTATTTCTGCCGTATTTATTAATTGGCTATATTACCAGACTAGTGATATAATACCAAAAGAGTAGTTCCCCTAAAGTGGTAAAGTTCACAAGCGACGTATACTCAGGCTCGCTCTCTCTCCCTCCAGAGCTCACTCTACTCTGGATGAGGTGCTGCAGGGCATGTTGGTGGAAAGGGCCGCTGGTCAAAGGGTTCTGAAAAGTCCAGGTCTGGTTGCACACCCCAAACAGCAGTGAGTGCTCAGCCATTAGCATATAACCTTACAAACTAATCCAATATCCACAGTTGAAGTCAGTCCAACATAGTTTACTAATTAGTAGTGATGCACCGATATGACATTTTTGGCCGATATCGATATTTTCCTTGCCAAAAAAAAAGATACCAATATTACAATTTTAGTGGCCTTTTAAGCAATCTAAACTCAGCAAAAAAAAGAAATGTCAACTGCGTTTATTTTCGGAAGACTAAACATGTAAATATTTGTATGAACATAAGATTCAACAACTGAGACATAACTGAACAAGTTCCACAGACATGTGACTAACAGAAATGGAATAATGTGTCCCTGACAAAGGGGGAGGGGGGTGGTCAAAATCAAAAGTAGCAGTCAGTATCTGGTGTGGCAACCAGCTGCATTAAGTACTGCAGTGCATCTCCTCCTCATGGACTGCACCAGATTTGCCAGTTCTTGCCGTGAGATGTTACCCCACTCTTCCAACAAGGCACCTGTAAGTCCCGGACATTTCGAGGGGGGAAGGGCACTAGTCCTCACCCTCTAATCCAACAGGTCCCAGACGTGCTCAATCGGATTGAGATCCGGGCTCTTCTCTGGCAGAACACTGACATTCCTGTCTTGCAGGAAATCACGCACAGAACGAGTAGAATGGCAGGTGGCATTGTCATGCTGGAGGGTCATGTCAGGATGAGCCTGCAGGAAGGGTACCACATGAGGGAGGAGGATGTCTTCCCTGTAACGCACAGCGTTGATTGCCTGCAATGACAACAAGCTCAGTCCGATGATGCTGTGACACACCTCCCCAGATTATGACGGACCCTCCACCTCCAAATCGATCCCGCTCCAGAGTACAGGCCTCGGCGTAACGCTCATTCCTTCGACGATAAACGCGTATCCGACCATGACCCCTGGTGAGACACAACCGTGGCTCGTCAGTGAAGAGCACTTTTTGCCAGTCCTGTCTGGTCCAGCGACTGTGGGTTTGTGCCCATAGGCGACGTTGTTGCCGGTATGTCTGGTGAGGACCTGCCTTACAACAGGCCTACAAGCCCTCAGTCCAGCCTCTCTCAGCCTATTGCAGACAGTCTAAGCACTGATGGAGGGATTGTGCGTTCCTGGTGTAACTCAGGCAGCTGTTTCCATCCTGTACCTGTCCCGCAGGTGTGATGTTCGGATGTACCGATCCTGTGCAGGTGTTACACGTGGTCGGCCACTGCGAGGACAATCAGCTGTCTGTCCTGTCTCCCTGTAGCGCTGTCTTAGGCGTCTCACAGTACGGACATTGCAATTTATTGCCCTGGCCACATCTGCAGACTTCATGCCTCCTTGCAGCATGCCTAAGGCACGTTCACGCAGATGAGCAGGGACCCTAGGCATCTTTCTTTTGGTGTTTTTCAGAGTCAGTAGAAAGGTGTCTTTAGTGTCCTACGTGTTCATAACTGTGACTTTAATTGCCTACCGTCTGTAAACTGTTAATGTCTTAACCTCTCTAGGGTCCCACCTCGTCAACAGCCAGTGAAACTGCAGGGTGCCAAATTCAAAACAACAGAAATCCCACAATTATTTTACATCATTTTAAAGATACACTTGTTGTAAATCCGGCCACAGTGTCCAATTTCAAAAAGGCTTTACGACAAAAGCACACCACACGATTGTTAGGTCAGGCCAAGTCACAGAAAAACACAGCCAATTTTCCAGCCAAAGAGAGGAGTCACAAAAAGCAGAAAGAGAGAGAAAATTAATCACCAACCTTTGATGATCTTCATCAGATGACACTCATAGGACTTCGTGTTACACAATACATGTATGTTTTGTTTGGTAAAGTTCATATTTATATCCAAAAATCCGGGTTTACATTGGCGCGTTATGTTCAGTAGTTCCAAAACATCCAGTGATTTTTGCAGAGAGCCACAACAATTTACAGAAATACAGAAATACTCATAATAAACATTGCTAAAAGATACAACTGTTATGCATGGAATTTTAGATCCACTTCTCAATGCAACCACTATGTCAGATTTGAAAAAGACTTTACGGAAAAAGCAAACCATGCAATAATCTGAGTACAGCGCTCAGACAACAAATCAAGCCAAATCCATCATGTTGGAGTCAACAGAAGTCAGAAATAGCATTATAAATATTCACTTACCTTTGATGATCTTCATCAGAATGCACTCCCGGGAATCCCAGTTCCACAATAAATGTTTATTTTGTTCAATATTCATTTATGTCCAAATACCTCCTTTTTGTTTGCGCGTTTAGCCCAGTAATCCAAATTCATGACGCGCGATCAGACAAAGGAGTTCTGTTACAGTCTGTAGAAACATGTCAAACGATGTATAGAATCAATATTTAGGAATGTTTTTAACATAAATCTTCAATAATTTTCCAACTGGAGAATTCCTTTGTCTTCAGTAATGCAATAGAACTCAAGCTAACTCGCGTTGCCAGCTCGTGGCTCTCTGGCAGACCTCTAACTCATTCCCCTCTCATTCGCCCCCACTTCACAGTAGAAGCCTCAAACAAGTCTCTAAAGACTGTTGACATCTAGTGGAAGCCTTGGGAAGTGCAATATGACCCCATAGACACTGTGTATTTGATAGGCCAAGAGTTGAAAAACAACAAACCTCAGATTTCCCACTTCCTGGTTGAATTTTCTCAGGTTTTTGCCTGCCATATGAGTTCTGTTATACTCACATACATCATTCAAACAGTTTTAGAAACTTCAGTGTTCTCTATGCATATTCTTTTATGGCTGAGTAGCAGGCAGTTTAATTTGGGCACGCTTTTCATCCAAAATTCCCAATACTGCCCCCTACCCTAGAGAAGTTAACGACCGTTCCACAGGTGCATGTTCATTCATTGTTTATGGGTCATTGAACAAGCATGGTAAACAGTGTTTAAAACCTCTTTGGGGTAGGCGTTCCGCTAGTGACCCACCTCGACAACATCCGGTGAAATTGCAGAGCGCCAAATTCATAATACAGAATAAAGATACAAGTGTTATACATCAAAATAAAGCTTAACTTCTTGTTAATCCAGCCGCTGTGTCAGATTTCAAAAAGGCTTTACGGCGAAAGCATACCATGCGATTATCTGAGGACAGCGCCCCGCTTACACAAGCATACAAACATTTTCAAGCCAAGTAGAGGAGTCACGAAAGTCAGAAATAGCGATTAAATGAATCACTTACCTTTGAGCTTCATCTGGTTGCAGTTACAAGAGTCCCTGTTACACAATAAATGTTTGTTTTGATCGATAAAGTACCTCTTTATGTCCCAAAAACTCAGTTTTGTTGGCGCGTTTTGTTCAGTAATCCACTGGCTTAATGGTGGTCACAACATGCAGACGAATACATCCTAATAGTACCGGTAAAGTTTGTTGAAACATCTCAAACAATGTTTATATAATTAATTCTCAGGTTGTCTATTGTCTAAATAATCAATAATATTTAAACCAGACAATAGCGTATTCAATAGAAAGGAAAAAGAACGAAGGGTGCGCAATCGGTCACGCGCGCAAAGGAGCTCTGCTTCATTCTGCATGCCACTTACAAAATGGTCTCATTCTGCTTCATTTTTCAGAAAACATCTAGTGGAAGCCATAGGAACTGCAATCTGGGTCCTAGGCATTCAATTGAAAACTACACACATCAAAAATATCCCACTTCCTGGATGGATTTTCCTCAGGTTTTCACCTGTCATATCAGTTCTGTTACACTCCCAGACATTATTTTAACAGTTTAGCGTCTTTTCTATCCAAATCTACCAATTATATGCATATCCTAGCTTCTGGGCCTGAGTAACAGGCAGTTTATTTTGATCACGCTTCTCATCCAGATATCGAAATACTGCCCCCAAGCCATAACAAGTTAAACACTTTACAATGATCTGTGAAGTTATTTGGATTTTTACGAATAATCTTTGAAAGACGGGATCCTGAAAAGGGGACGTTTCTTTTTTTGCTGAGTTTAGAAGCGCAAGGATTTGCCTAATCCTTATTGTGGCTATCTTCACAACACATAACCCGGTCCGGTCGAGCCTCACTAGCCAGATGAAGCTAGCTGGCTGCCAATAACATTAGCTTGGGGCAACAGGGTTAAGTAGCTGGCTAGCTATTTATTTTCATTAACTGAATTTCAATAGGCGAACAAGGGATTCCTAAATCATTGCTAAGAATACATTTAAATGACTGCAGTTTCTACTGGTCATTATTTTCAGGCTGGTTGTATTGGTGCTAGCTAGGTACCAAGCTAAAGCTAGCTACCCCAGAAGTTGCGGCCGAACAAATAATGCTTTATTACTAACGCGGTATTATAAACGTTGTTCGTGGCTGGTGTTTGCTTGTTTGCACAGCTTTGACAGTCAGTGATACTGATAGTAGTGGTGGCGCTTGGCTTGCACGTGCAAATTCAAAACACATAACATTATATATTTGAACTGTTATTTGATGTATCTTTGACACACAAAGACCCAAACGGCATTCCATAGTATGTCGTGATGTTATTACTGTAGAACCAACATCAACCACAACAGAGAATGCCCTTGACAATGAATCCATTATCTTGGAGTTTTTTAAAAACATTTTATTTAACTAGGCAAGTCAGTTAAGAACACATTTTTATTTTCAATGACGGCCTAGGAACAGTGGGTTATCTGCCTTGTTCATGGGCAGAACGACAGATTTTTACCTTGTCAGCTCGGGGAATCGATCTTGCAACCTTCCAGTTACTAGTCCAACACTCTAACCATTAGGCTACCTGCCGCCCCAAGTTAATGGATTTCACCTTTGAGCTGTCTCGCTGAAATGTTCTTACTCGTTCAAATGACTGCTCGATCTACACAGCAGACATTATGGGCTAGGTTAGGAATGCTGTGTTGCACGTGTAGCGCAAAATTCTACGTGGCGTCATTACGGTATGTACCTACATTATAGGTATGCACATCAGCTTTAACATCGGCGTTAAACTAGACATTGGGTCGATGCTGGCATTTTTGGCTAATATCACCCGATTGTGATATGTTAACCGACATTGCGCATCCCTACTAATTAGTTAAGTCGCAACTTGGGCCCATACTTTTACAATAGCGACTAATGGAACCTTCTGAAAAAGTGATCATTACCAATATACCTGTTTCATTCGTACTATGGCCTTGTGAACCTACGGCCTAGAAGCTCTGAGATGGTCCCTGATGTGTCCACCCACAACTGACCCTTGTTCTTACTGTAAAGTGTGAATTTGTGTCTTGAAGTGTTGTTGTATGTTTATGCCTTCACCTGTGGCCAGACTGGGTGTGTGTGAGCCCCAGGTGGAGGGCGAGTTGAGTGACGATGCAGGTTGTCCAGGAGGGGACCGTGCCGAAGTGGCTGAACGAAAGGGGGTCGACACCAATGACTGGACAGAACCAGCACCTGTCGCAGGTGAACAAAAGCACCCTCCCTTTCTCCCCAATTACTGACATACTAAAGAGGTGTCAAATTCTAATCAACTTTGTTTTGACAGAAAAGCTAGATATGGCTAGTCATGAGACCTGGAGTCAGCCTCACAGGTGTGTTTTTATTTTATTTAATGTTACATTTTATTTATATACACACACACACAGTTGAAGTCAGTAGTTTACATACACCTTAGCCAAATACATTTAAACTCAGTTCTTCACAATTCCTGACATTTAAATCCTAGTAAAAATTCCCTGTCTTAGGTAAGTTAGGATCACCACTTTATTTTAAGAGAACGATTTATTGCAGCTTTTATTTCTTTCATCACATTTCCGGTGGGTCAGAAGTTTACATACGCTCATTTAGTACTTGGTAGCATTGCCTTTAAATTGTTTCACTTGGGTGAAACGTTTCGGGTAGCCTTCCACAAGCTTCCCACAATAAGTTGGGTGAATTTTGGCCCGTTCCCTCCTGACAGAGCTGGTGTAACTGAGTTAGGATTGTAGGCCTCCTTGATCACACACGCTTTTTCAGTTCTGCCCACATATTTTCTATAGGATTGAGGTCAGGGCTTTGTGATGGCCACTCCAATACCTCGACTTTGTTGTCCTTAAGCCATTTTGCCACAACTTTGGAAATATGCTTGGGGTCATTGTCCATTTGGAAGACACATTTGCAACCAAGCTTTAACTTCCTGACTGATGTCTTGATGTTGATTAAATATATCCAGAAAATGTTCCTCATGATGCCAGCTATTTTGTGAAGTGCACCAGTCCCTCCTGCAGCAAAGCGCCCCCACAACATGATGCTGCCACCCCCATGCTTCATGGTTGGGAGGATGTTCTTCGGCTTGCAAGCCTCTCCCTTTCCCCTCCAGTTATTTTTGTTTCATCAGACCAGAGGACATATGATCTTTGACGCCTTGTGCAGTTAAACTGTAGTCTGGCTTTTTTTTAATGGCGGTTTTGGAGCAGTAGCTTCTTCCTTGTTCAGCACCTTTCAGGTTATAGGACTAATTTTACTGTGGATGTGTTTGGAGAAGCCAGTCATATTACACCAGAGTTGATCTTAATGAGCTTGCATGCTTAAAGACTGTAGTGTTAACTTGGTTCTTTATGCCTGCAGGGTTATTGTTCTGGAGCAGACTCCCATCAAAAGCCAAAGTGACCCCAACCAAGTGAGATTGAGAAAGAACATGTAGGACAACACATGTAACTTAACATCAGTCTTATTTCTCTACACTACCATTCACTCACCCATTTGAAAATGTAGCCTTTCGGTTGTGAAAACCACCCTTTAAGCATGACAATGTTTTCTTTGGTGCTGGACTTTAGATAACTTATGCATTCTCTTGTTCTAAAAACATTTCCTTTGGATAGTTGAGGTCATACATGTCATTTGTATTCAGTGCTCTACATGAAGCTTTAGTTCAATTAAATTATCATTACTGTTAATACATTATCCATAGATCAGATTTGACCAATATTAAAGAAACCGACCATAAGTCAATTTAAAGGTTCCTGTTAATTTTGTAATTGTTTTACATAATTCAGGAAAGCAACGTCACTGTACTTAAGATGCTAATGTGTTTGTGCTCTTAAATAAATTCTTAATTGAGCAAATACCTTAGAGGGAATTTCATTTTAATGAAGCATCATAATACATTGACATACAGTTGGAAAGTAATCAGCAGAATTCAAATCATTAACATATTTACAGGTAAAACGCATTCAACTGATGCATTAGCCCACAGTCAGAGAACCTTCAAAAATAGTGCATCTAATTTACAATATGGCCCGTCACCTTCCACTTACAGCACCTCAAACATTGTAGTGAGTTGGTTTCATCTGGAGTTCTTGCTTCTGGTCAATTGTTTCAGATTGTGTCATTTTAAAATAACTAGCAAAAGAAATCAAACCAACGCATAAGTAGGCATCAGAACCCTTCAAATAGGCTAACATGACTAGACAATGAGAGATGGGCAAAATCAGTCACTTTCGCTGTGGGGTCCATCTTAAACAGTCTCAGCTGTGCCAGTTCCTCACTCATTAGCAGGCAAACGTGCCCTTTCTTGTCCAGAGAGATGCTGCAACATCTTCAGCTTGGCGTCGCTAACCGTCATGTTCATCTGCTGCAAACTTAGGGCACCACTGGAGAAAGATTGGCAAAGTTAGAGCTTGCACAAAATGCGTACACCTTCCTAAGCATTGGTCTGACTCAGGTCCACAAGTTAACCAACATTCCTGCTGCTAGTGTTGCCTTGACACAACTGGGGGTTTCTGTGTAAAGGGTAATGCGTCTCGGGACAAACGTGACTTGTCGGACCTGTTTGTTTTTTAGGGAGAAGTGCTCATGCAGCTGCTTGTAGAAGGCTGAGGTCAGCCAGCTTGATGTTGGAGTGCACGCTGTGCGGCGTGGCTTCACTCAGCTCCTCACCCTCCCTCAAGGCTGTGGACAGAGCAGTCACTTCGGCTTCAGTCGCCATCCTGTCTGTACAGAGTCCTGTGCCCTTATTTGGGTTTCCCCTGGATTCCTTAACCACGTTTCCATCCCCAGTTATGAGTCATATCGTATTCAGAAATTATCACGACAGCTGTGATGAAACAAGTAATTTCGGTACAACTTTATGAATGTTCGTTCGACATGGTGGGATATTTGTGCCGATAAAATGTATTATGCGAGAAGTAGTGGTGAAAATGCCTTAAAGCGCAAATGCTATAATATCGTCACCCTATATAGTGTGGTCCTCCCATTAGGACTCCACACCATGCGGTTTTAGGCTACAGATGAAATAATTTATGATCCTTTCCAATAAATATCAAGGGTCTTATTTTAGTGAAATTATCAATGCTTTACTGCCGCTTGACGAATATAATACTCACTCTTATCTCATCTAGCCTACCCGCAATGCTTCTGCGAGCTGTTGGCTAGAGCGTGTCAAGACCAGAGTAGGCACATTTGAATGCGAAGCAAAAAAATACATTGTATGCACTGTCAACACTCAGATTTTTATCTGCAACAAATCAGTTCTGGGAAAATGCACTGATTTTGCATAAATCTGCCGCCAATTGGATGGAAACCTAGCTATTGTTGCCTGTTATAGCTTCAATATAAATTCTCCAAATTGAAAATGAGTAATGGGTTTTCCAATTCAGCTATGTACATAACCTGATGGTTACAAAGGAATTCAATAGGGGTTTGTGTTACTGTATAAAGACATGCAGAGGAGAGTGTGTTAATTGGGGGTACAATTACTTACACTGAGGCTGCTCTTGGACTGAAGGCTCCATAGACATCAGTAACTGAACAGACAAACATTGGCATATTAGTTATTACAATATCCCACTGAACAAAAATATTAAATGCAACATGTAAAGTGTTGGTCCCATTTTTCATGAGCTGAAATAAAAGATCCCAGGAATGTTTGCCAGAATTTCATGTTCAAATCTCTACTATAAGCCACCTCCAACGTCGTTTTAGATCATTTGGTACTACATCCAACCGGCCTCAACCACAGACCACGTGTATGATAACCAGGTGTAACCACGCCAGCCCAGGACCTCCACATCTGGCTTCTTCACCTGCGGGATCATCCGAGACCAGCTACCCGGACAGCTGATAACAGTTTGCACAAAATGACAGAAATCGTCTCAGTGGCTCATCTACCTGCTCGTTGTCCTCACCAGGGTCTTAACCTGACTGCAGTTCGACTTCAGTGGGCAAATGCTCACCTTCGATGGCCACTGGTACGCTGGAGAAGTGTGCTCTTCACGGATGAGTCCCAGTTTCAACTGTACTGGGCAGATGGCGTGTATGGCATTGTGCAGGAAAGCAGTTTGATGTCAACGTTGTGAACAGAGTGGTAGTGGTAGGGTTATGGCTTAGGCAGGCATAAGCTACGGAGAACGAACACAATTGCATTTTATCGATGGTAATTTGAATGCACAAAGATACCGTGATGAGATCCTGAGGCCCATTGTCGTGTCATTCATCCAATGCCATCACTACCTGTTTTAGTATGATAATGTACAGCCCCACAGCGCAAGGATCTACACACAATTCCTGGAAGCTGAAAATGTCACAGTTCTTCCATGGCCTGCATATTCACCTGACATGTCATCCATTGAACATGTTTAGAATAATCTAGATCGAAGTGTGCGACAGTGTGTTCCAGTTCCTGCCAATATCCAGCAACTTCACACACAGCCATTGAAGAGTGGGACAACATTCCACAGGCCACAATCAACAGCCAGATTTAACTCTTTACAAAGGAGATGTCGCAATGCAGGAGGCAAATAGTGGTCACACCAGATACTGGTTTATTTGATCCACGACCCTACTTTGTTTTTACGGTATCTGTGACCAGATTCATATCTGTATTCCCAGTCATGTGAAATCCATAGATTAGGGCCTAATTTATTTATTTCAATTGACCGATTTCCTTATATGAACTAACTCAGCAAAATCTTTGACATTTTTGCATGTTGCGTTTATTTTTGTTCAGTTTACGAGAAATCCTGAGCAGTCAAGCTTTATATTTCTCTGAATGGCAAGAGACGTCAAATTGGACTATTAGAAGCAGTGCACATACAATGGCATAGATAGTGTTACACGGAATGACATGTCAAAAATAGTTTCTCTGTACGCTCTGTTCCTGTATGTAATGACATCTTAGCGCGAGCAAATGGCCTTACCCCAGCTGTGTTTTGATTGACTGATAAACCAAGGAAATCTGCAGACTCCTGCTCCATCTCAGTCAGTGGTGGAATCTACAAAACAGTACAAATTCAATTGCACATGGTTTTGCCACCCTAACTTTGAAAGGGGCCAATTGACATTGTCGGATGTACGTGGAGGGAATGGGCTACCTCAACGTCAGCAGTCTGCTGTAACTGTTGCACCAGCTGCACAGTGGTGTCGAGGTGTGCTCGAATGGAGTCCATTGACTGCTTCTGCTCGGCTGCAATCTCCTGTACTTGTGTGCACAAGGCCGCATGCCTCACCTTGATGGCAGACAGGTTCTCCAGCAGCTTCACAGGGTTTTCCTGTGGTCAGACACGAGTCAGTCATTGATTTGACAGACTGTTGGGTAAATAAACAAATGGAGACATCGGTCTGCATGCCAGAAGTTCAAAGATTTATAAGATGGCATTGCCTTCTGTGGATGGAGTGGAAAGGTGTTGGGTGACTGGTCTGAGGACATGTTTTGTAACTAAGTACTGTGGCATCCATGTATGTATTCACCTCTGCTGCACCGTTCTCTGGAGCACTTGTCAGGAATTCCAGCCTCAGCCGTTTCTCCATGTAGTCCATGTCAGCCTCTGCCTTCTGGAACTGAAAGGACAGTTGGTTTAGTGTACTGCAAGCCTTACAGAGTAGAGTGGAGTCTCTAGGCCTTACAACAGATCATTATAACACACAGAAAATCATTGCATGTACAGATCTTCACAACTATGAAGATGAACAAAATGTGCAAAAAAGTTCAGTCACATCTTTCCAAGACTTCAGCCACAAAATGGTTGCCTCACAAAAGTGTGTATTAAATGGTCTTGAGATGCATAGTGCCTTCGGTAAGGCTTTATCCCAAAAACTGAAGCCCTATAAGAAATATTGCACTACTCTGAACAAAGTGGACAGCAGAGAATACTGATAGGGTTCCAGGACTTGTGATCAGTGTCAATTTTGTGATTTAAAAATATTTTAATTTTGAGGTCAGTAGGCACAACACATTCAGAAAAAAAACCTTTTGGGACAAGCAAAAGTATTTTATTTTTGGACAAGTTTAGGTAGATCCTCCTCCTAAAAAAGAAATGGAAGCTGACTGATGGGACATTAAAGTTCCAGACTTGCTTTGATAGATTGCAAGTGAGGGAATGACTTGGAAGAGTAAGATTATTGCATAGTTGGCCTGCATTTAAATCATGCTCAGGAACTCTGGCGAATAGTAAGTATTTTTCAAACCTCCCTCTCTGGGCTGATGTGTCAATGTGTAGTTCATACATGCAGAATTGCCATTTTACCTGAATTAGCCACAAAATCCCTAGTTTGAAAGCAACTGTTTACTGGAAGCTATCCAGTGCCATTTTGCTTACATTTCCCCCCCACGTGGGCCAGCCCCCTAGCAATTTGCGTTCCAGTCAATGAGATTCAGCCACTCGCCATTTGAGTGACAGCTAACAAAGAGCAATGATGTGGTGCACAGATCCGCATATAGATAAAGTATGTGGACACCCCTTCAAATTAGTGGATTTGGCTATATCTGCCACACCCGTTGTTGACAGGTGTATAAAATCAAGCAGAAAGCCATGCAATCTCCATAGACAAACAGTGGCAGAGGAATGGCCTTAGTGAAGAGGTCAGTGACTTTCAACATGGCACCGTCGTAGGATGCCACCTTTCCAATAAGTCAAACTGTAAAATTTCTGCTTTTATTGTGAAGTGGCAAATTCTAGGAGCAACAACTGCTCAGGCGCAAAGTGGTAGGCCACGCAAGCTCACAGAACGGGACCGCAGCGTGCTGAACCGTGTAAAAAGTCTGTCCTCGGTTGCAACACTCACTACCGAGTTCCAAACTGCCTCTGGAAGCAAAGTCATCACAATTTTGTGGTAAGTTTGGGGAAGGCCCTTTCCTGTTTCAGCATGACAATGCCTCTGTGCACAAAGCAAAGTCCATACAGAAATGGTTTGTCGATCGGTGTGGAAGAACTTGACTGGCCTGCACAAAGCCCTGACCTAAGCCCCATCAAACACCTTTGGGATGAATTGGAACGCTGACTGTGAGCCAGGCCTAATCGCCCAGTATCAGTGCTCGACCTCATTAATGCTCGTGGCTGAATGATAACAAGTCCCCACAGCAATGTTCCAACATCTAGTGGAAAGCCTCCCCAGAAGAGTGTATGCTGTTATAGCAAAGGGGAACCAACTCCATATTAATGCCCATGATTTTGGAATGAGATGTTCAACAAGCAGGTGTCCACATACACTACATGAAAGTATGTGACGTAGTACACAATTTTCAGGGACCACTTTTGGCTTGAGCACTACTTTAACTACAGCTAAAAAGTATACAACAGTACTGGATAATAAGACCAAGGATCTTCATTGTAGATTTTAAACAAACATTTTTTAATTAAACAACCCACCCTGCTCAGCCCTTCCTTGGGGTGCACTGTTATTCAGCACACTGTTTCAGTAAACCCCAGAAGAGTTCCCAGAATTTTGCACTTGAGGGTGCCAGCTTTCAACACAGTGTACATTTGTTGCTGATTCCTGTGTCAGTGGTCTTTGCTGTTTTCAGACGCTTTGACAATACTATTGCACTGCTAGCTGTCCAATACAGTAGTGCAATGAAGTCAGAGCACCTGCAAACAGCTTTGTTGTTAGCAAAGGTTCACAGCTACACCTTGCAAAACCTATCATTGGGAATAATCCCTGGCCAATGCCCTTTTAACATTGCACTGCTTTCATTAAAGGGTCACCAGTAGTACAATACAAAAGGGGCACTGGACAGACAGAAAACATACTGGATTCCTCTTTATCCTGTTCGTTGTCAGCCCTGAAGGAAAAATAGACAGCCAACCTCCTGTCAAACTAAATTAGCTACATGACAAACTTGAATTTGATTGGCTGGGCCAGATCAAGTTATGATTAAATAATCTAAAACTACATTAATAACTGTTTAGCAATCCAGTGATCTTCTGCAGTGACAAACAAGTGCAGCTAAGTGACTAAGGGGAGCCGAATAATAAACTTACGTAACATAATTGAACAACGTTACTAGTAGTATCTAGCTAATGTTAACAGTTACATACTGTAGCTAGCTACGTTTACTAGACTCCGTGATTGTGAGCTGCAACTCAATGGTCAACAACCAATTTTTACAACTTCGATAACGTAAAAACTCGCTTTTAAACGTCAACGGTCACCTACAGCGCGCACTCCGGGACACGGAATACGGCCTCTTCGCAGGCGCAGTCTAGTACTCGCAGTCCTCGTGAAACGTGTGGCAAACAAGCTAACTAAATAAACACTGAAATGGAAAGAGAGCCATGGTAAAGCAATTTTTGTTTGCCTTGTGATGTTGTGAGCGGAAACACTCGCATTATTATGTTTGTTTTTCTTTTCCTGGAAATTAATAAATTCCGATTAGAATGGCAGAACATTTGAATTTAGATCCTCGCTACATTGCCGTTTTTCACGCACAGGTCATTTGATCAAACAGCTCATTGGAGACCACATAATACAATTGATCTAAAGACTAGGAACGTAGGTTTGCTTTAGAAATAAATCTATTTGATAAAACACAGCTTACCATCGCCTCCAGTTTATCAACTGCTGTCTCCATGTTAAATAGTTTACATTCCTCATGCAGCCCCGTGAATATAAAGCCACTGGTCTGATTCATTAAAGCCTGCTGTGATTGGTTACCTGTTAGAAATAGTGGCCGCAGATTGGTCAATTGAGCGGCATCGCAGTAGGGGGAGAAAGGGGGAGTTCATAAAATGGCGTTCTGGACACTGGATGGATTTACTGTGGTATAATAAGAATTGGAGACTGCGTTCAAGATGTCCGACCGTTGTTATCAAATTAATCTAATCATGTTCCATCACTAGAATAACAACTGGTTCGCATTCGCCGATTCATAGACTGGCTATATACTTTCTTCTTCGATGATGTTTAACGGCGGTTTGGCATCCAATATATGTTGATTTACCGCCACCTACTAGACTGGAGTAAAACACCCGTATACTTTGCTTGAAAAAATAAATACCCTACCATCAGGGTTGGGGAGTAACGTACAAAACCGGTAACTGTAATCCGTTACTATCAAAATATTGTAATCAGATTACAGATAATTTGAAAATCAAATTAATTTATATAGCCCTTCGTACATCAGCTGATATCTCAAAGTGCTGTACAGAAACCCAGCCTAAAACGCCAAACAGCAAACAATGCAGGTGTAAAAGCACGGTGGCTAGGAAAAACTCCCTAGAAAGGCCAAAACCTAGGAAGAAACCTAGAGAGGAACCAGGCTATGTGGGGTGGCCAGTCCTCTTCTGGCTGTGCCGGGTAGAGATTATAACAGAACATGACCAAGATGTTCAAATGTTCATAAATGACCAGCATGGTCGAATAATAATAAGGCAGAACAGTTGAAACTGGAGCAGCAGCACAGTCAGGTGGACTGGGGACAGCAAGGAGTCATCATGTCAGGTAGTCCTGGGGCACGGTCCTAGGGCTCAGGTCCTCCGAGAGAGAGAAAGAAAGAGAGAATTAGAGAGAGCATATGTGGGATGGCCAGTCCTCTTCTGGCTGTGCCGGGTGGAGATTATAACAGAACGTGGTCAAGATGTTCAAATGTTCATAAATGACCAGCATGGTTGAATAATAGTAAGGCAGAACAGTTGAAACTGGAGCAGCAGCATGGCCAGGTGGACTGGGGACAGCAAGGAGTCATCATGTCCAGGTAGTCCTGGGGCAGTTGAAATGCAGCAGCATGGCCAGGGGCTCAGGTCCTCAGGTAGTCCTGGGGCATGGAGAGAGAAGAGAAGAAAGAGAGAAGGAGAGAATTAGAGAACGCACACTTAGATTCACACAGGACACCGAATAGGACAGGAGAAGTACTCCAGATATAACAAACTGACCCTAGCCCCCCGACACATAAACTACTGCAGCATAAATACTGGAGGCTGAGACAGGAGGGGTCAGGAGACACTGTGGCCCCATCCGAGGACACCCCCGGACAGGGCCAAACAGGAAGGATATAACCCCACCCACTTTGCCAAAGCACAGCCCCCACACCACTAGAGGGATATCTTCAACCACCAACTTACCATCCTGAGACAAGGCCGAGTATAGCCCACAAAGATCTCCGCCACAGCACAACCCAAGGGGGCGCCAACCCAGACAGGCTGACCACAACAGTGAATCAACCCACCCAGGTGACGCACCCCCAGGGACGGCATGAGAGAGCCCCAGTAAGCCAGTGACTCAGCCCCGTAACAGGGTAGAGGCAGAGAATCCCAGTGGAAAGAGGGGAACCGGCCAGGCAGAGACAGCAAGGGCGGTTCGTTGCTCCAGAGCCTTTCCGTTCACCTTCCCACTCCTGGGCCAGACTACACTCAATCAGATGACCCACTGAAGAGATGAGTCTTCAGTAAAGACTTAAAGGTTGAGACCGAGTTTGCGTCTCTGACATGGGTAGGCAGACCGTTCCATAAAAATGGAGCTCTATAGGAGAAAGCCCTGCCTCCAGCTGTTTGCTTAGAAATTCTAGGGACAATTAGGAGGCCTGCGTCTTGTGACCGTAGCGTACGTGTAGGTATGTACGGCAGGACCAAATCAGAGAGATAGGTAGGAGCAAGCCCATGTAATGCTTTGTAGGTTAGCAGTAAAACCTTGAAATCAGCCCTTGCTTTGACAGGAAGCCAGTGTAGAGAGGCTAGCACTGGAGTAATATGATCAATTTTTTGGGTTCTAGTCAGGATTCTAGCAGCCGTATTTAGCACTAACTGAAGTTTATTTAGTGCTTTATCCAGGTAGCCGGAAAATAGAGCATTGCAGTAGTCTAACCTAGAAGTGACAAAAGCATGGATTAATTTTTCTGCATCATTTTTGGACAGAAAGTTTCTGATTTTTGCAATGTTACGTAGATGGAAAAAAGCTGTCCTCAAAATGGTCTTGATATGTTCTTCAAAAGAGAGATCAGGGTCCAGAGTAACGCCGAGGTCCTTCACAGTTTTATTTGAGACGACTGTACAACCATTAAGATTAATTGTCAGATTCAACAGAAGATCTCTTTGTTTCTTGGGACCTAGAAAAGCATCTCTGTTTTGTCCGAGTTTAATAGTAGAAAGTTTGCAGCCATCCACTTCCTTATGTCTGAAACACATGCTTCTAGCGAGGGCAATTTTGGGGCTTCACCATGTTTCATTGAAATGTACAGCTGTGTGTCATCCGCATAGCAGTGAAAGTTTACATTATGTTTTCGAATAACATCCCCAAGAGGTAAAATATATAGTGAAAACAATAGTGGTCCTAAAACAGAACCTTGAGGAACACCGAAATTTACAGTTGATTTGTCAGAGGACAAACCATTCACAGAGACAAACTGATATCTTTCCGACAGATAAGATCTAAACCAGGCCAGAACATGTCCGTGTAGACCAATTTGGGTTTCCAATCTCTCCAAAAGAATGTGGTGATCGATGGTATCAAAAGCAGCACTAAGGTCTAGGAGCACGAGGACAGATGCAGAGCCTCGGTCCGATGCCATTAAAATGTAATTTACCACCTTCACAAGTGCCGTCTCAGTGCTATGATGGGGTCTAAAACCAGACTGAAGCATTTCGTATACATTGTTTGCACGTTTTAAAATTCAAAAAAGGTGCACAAAAAAGGTGCACGTTTTAAAATTTGTTCCGCCTGGGCGAGTCTGACCCTAAATCAGATACCACTATGATGACACAACAAAAGGGGTTGATGGATCGCGTGAAAATAGCAGAATTTTGGCTTTTGTAGGCTACAGTCCAAGCTATGTCTTCCAATGGTGCGATTGCTGTTGGCATCCAAAAATTATACCATTTGAATAAACGCTTGGAGGTAAAGATGACAGCAGTGGTGTAGTCTAACGCGATACGGATATCTCTTATTATGGATATCTGCACAGCGCATTGATGTGAATCACACCTGCGCTCTCGTTGAGCTATTTGCGACTTACGGATTGTGGTTGTTGTGGATTGCTGTTCTTAAATCTAAATGTGTATTTGAACCCAATAATGGTTGAATTCAAGAACTTTTAAGCAGCCTGTCAATCATTTGTTTTTGAAACCAGTGGACAGCCAGTGAAGATTATGCTCTTGCAGCTGCTGCATCGTGCGTATCCCAGCCGATGGAATAAAAATGGGGCCTTTATTGTTCAATCTAATTCATGCTGATAAAAAAAGAAGATCCATAGGCCTAATGGACACGTGCTCAAACTCACACACTCTTGAAAGACTTAGGGGCAATCTGTAGTTGCTACATCGATTTTTTGATTTATACATTTTATATACAGTGGGACAAAAAAGGAATTTAGTCAGCCACCAATTGTGCAAGTTCTCCCACTTAAAAAGATGAGAGGCCTGTAATTTTCATCATAGGTACACTTTAACTATGACAGACAAAATGAGAAAAAAATATCCAGAAAATCACATTGTAGGATTTTTGATGAATTTATTTGCAAATTATGGTGGAAAATAAGTATTTGGTCAATAACAAAAGTTTCTCATTACTTTGTTATATACCCTTTGTTGGCAATGACAGAGGTCAAATGTTTTCTGTAAGTCTTCACAAGGTTTTCACACACTGTTGCTGGTATTTTGGCCCATTCCTCCAGGCAGATCTCCTCTAGAGCAGTGATGTTTTGGGGATGTTGCTGGGCAACGTACTTTCAACTCCCTCCCAAAGATTTGCTATGGGGTTGAGATCTGGAGACTGGCTAGGCCACTCCAGGACCTTGAAATGCTTCTTACGAAGCCACTCCTTCGTTGCCCGGGCGGTGTGTTTGGGATCATTGTCATGCTGAAAGACCCAGCCACGTTTCATCTTCAATGCCCTTGCTGATGGAAGGAGGTTTTCACTCAAAATCTCACGATACATGGCCCCATTCATTCTTTCGTTTACACGGATCAGTCGTCCTGGTCCCTTTGCAGAAAAACAGCCCCAAAGCATGATGTTTCCACCCCCATGCTTCACAGTAGCTATAGTGTTCTTTGGATGCAACTCAGCATTCTTTGTCCTCCAAACACGACGAGTTGAGTTTTTACCAAAAAGTTATATTTTGGTTTCATCTGACCATATGACATTCTCCCAATCTTCTTCTGAATCATCCAAATGCTCTCTAGCAAACTTCAGATGGGCCTGGACATGTACTGGCTTAAGCAGGGGGACACATCTGGCACTGCAGGATTTGAGTCCCTGGCGGCGTAGTGTGTTACTGATGGTAGGCTTTGTTACTTTGGTCCCAGCTCTCTGCAGGTCATTCTCTAGGTCCCCCCGTGTGGTTCTGGGATTTTGGCTCACCGTTCTTGTGATCATTTTGACCCCACGGGGTGAGATCTTGTGATCATTTTGAGAGTTCTTGCGTGGAGCCCCAGATCGAGGGAGATTATCAGTGGTCTTGTATGTCTTCCATTTCCTAATAATTGCTCCCACAGTTGATTTCTTCAAACCAAGCTCCTTACCTATTGCAGATTCAGTCTTCCCAGCCTGGTGCAGGTCTACAATTTTGTTTCTGGTGTCCTTTGACAGCTCTTTGGTCTTGGCCATAGTGGAGTTTGTAGTGTGACTGTTTGAGGTTGTGGACAGGTGTATTTTATACTGATAATAAGTTCAAACAGGTGCAATTAATACAGGTAATGAGTGGAGGACAGAGGAGCCTCTTAAAGAAGAAGTTACAGGTCTGTGAGAGCCAGAAATCTTGCTTGTTTGTAGGTGACCAAATACTTATTTTCCACCATAATTTGCAAATAAATTCATAAAAAATCCTACAATGTGATTTACTGGATTTTTTTTCTAATTTTGTCTGTCATAGTTGAAGTGTACCTATGATGAAAATTACAGGCCTCTCTCATATTTTTAAGTGGGAGAACTTGCACAATTGGTGGCTGACTAAATACTTTTTTGCCCCACTGTATATACATACACACACACTACCATTCAAATGTTTGGGGTCACTTAGATATTTCCTTGTTTTTTAAAGAAAAGCACATTTCTTTTGGCCCTTAAAATAACATCAAATTGATCAGAAATACAGTGTAGACATTGTTAATTTTTTTTACCTTTATTTAACTAGGCAAGTCAGTTAAGAACAAATTCTTATTCTTATCCGCCCCGATGTTGTAATGACTATTGTAGCTGGAAACGGCAGATATATTTTTTAATAGAATATCTACATAGGCGTACAGAAGCCCATTACCAGCAACCATCACTCGTGTTCCAATGACACGTTGTGTTAGCTAATCCAAGTTTATAATTTTAAAAGGCTAATTGATCATTAGAAAACCCTTTTGCAATTATGTTAGCACAACTGAAAACTGTTGTTCTAATTAAAGAAGCGATAAAACTGGCCTTCTTTAGATGAGTTTAGACTCAAGAACAGTTTCTTTCCAGCTACTGTAACCCTGCTGAACTCTGACACGGCATATCCACACGCCCACCGCTTAGTACTGCCTCTCAGGGACCTTGTTGCACTCTCTCTTCACAGTACTACTGGACTCTGACATTGCTTTGCAAAGTCTGATTAAGGACATTATTCAGTTGTACATGTCTACATTGGTAACCTCATTGCTGCTATCCCTGCATTTCAGTTGCATGCTTCCTTGCACTTTCAATTTGCCTTCATTGCACATTTAGACTTGCCATTTTCCTTCATTGCACATTTATACATCCCACTTAATTACATACATTGTACTTAATTGTTTTACTTTGCACTTTGTAGTAGAAAATCGGTTCAAATATGACACAATGAAGAACTTTGAATTCAATTATAGACTTTTAATACAAGAGTATAACAAGCCGGAGTGCTCCGCGGAACACACACCTTTTCCAGAGCCCTGGCTCCAGTATTTATCCACATATTGCATATGAGCCCATCCCACATGTAAATTACGTTACATTCCAATCCGTGCATCCTGCTTGTTCAGCTCAATAACGCCCATACCTGCTTTCCGTCAGATTATAATGATGACAAGACCCTTGCTTTGTTCCTGCACTTAACTAAATGCATTCTTTTGTTTGTGTATTATCTAGAGTCAGCAGACTATGTGTCTCCTCAGTTTCTAGCGTGTCCAGCTATACTAAAAATACTATACATTCCTCTATTTTACAGCCCTATGTTTTGGCTCTGCACTTAGCTCAAAAATATGCGAACTATGTCTATTGGTCATCAGTTAGTCATTTGACTGACCCCCTCCTTTGTATATCCCTCTGGCCTTGGTATGTCCAGCTATCCTAGCACCTGTGTCACCTTCCCTTCATGTAGTCTGTTTTTAGTGTTCAGCTATTCTATACATCTTATGCATTTGTCTATGTGTTATATTTGCACCCACAACTTCTGGTCAGATGCCAACTGCATTTCGTTGTACTGTATTTGTTCAATGACAAAGTTGAATCTAATCTGGAGCATCAGCATTTGTGGGTTCGATTACAGGCTCAAAATGGCCAGAAACAAAGTACTTTCTTCTGAAACTCGTCAGTCTATTCTTGTTCTGCGAAATGAAGGCTGTTCCATGCGAGAAATTGCCAAGAAACTGAAGATCTCGTACAATGCTATGTACTACTCCCTTCACAGAACAGCTCAAACGGGCTCTAAACAGAATAGAAAGAGTGGGAGGCCCTGGTGCACAACTGAGCAAGATGACAAGTATGTCTAGTTTGAGAAACAGATGCCTCACAAGTCCTCAACTGGCAGCTTCATTAAATAGTACACGCAAAACACCAGTCTCAACATCAACAGTGAAGCGTTGACTCCGGAATGCTGGCTTTCTTGGCAGAGTTACAAAGAAAAAGCAATATCTCAGACTGGCCAATAAAAATAAAAGATTAAGATGGGCAAAAGAACACAGACACTGGACAGAGGAGCTCTGCCTAGAAGGCCAGCATCCCGGAGTCACCTCTTCATTGTTGACATTGAGACTGATGGTTTGCGGGTACTATTAAATGAAGTTGAGGACCTGTGAGGCGTCTGTTTCTCAAACTAGACACTCTAATGTACTTGTCTTCTTGCTCAGTTGTGCACCAGGGCCTCTTCTCTTTCTATTCTGGTTAGAGTCAGTTTACTCCAGGGCCTCTGTACGCCTATGTAGATATTCCATAAAAAGTCAGCCGTTTCCAGCTACAATAGTCATTTACAAAGTTAACTATGTCTACACTGTATTTCTGATCAATTTGAAGTTATTTTAATGGACAAAACAAAAAGTGCTTTTTTAAAAACAAGGACATTTCTAAGTGACCTCAAACTTTTGAACAGTAGTGTATATCCATTGATTCTTGACTAATATAATTTATAAATGCCTCAAACTTAGTTCAACTGTCACACTCCATGAAAACCCCAAATATAAGCTTGTTTTTCTCCAATGTTTGTAAACATTGTAAATGTAAACAAACACTGTATAGCATCATAAGTGGTTAAAATAATAATTTTGATATCATGGATGGTCAGTACTTGCATCTGTAACAGTGTAACTTTAGACCGTCCCCTCGCCCATACCCGGGCGCGAACCAGGGACCCTCTGCACACATCAACAACAGTCACCCACGAAGCATCGTTGCCCATCGCTCCACAACAGCCGCGGCCCTTGCAGAGCAAGGGGAACTACTACTTCAAGGTCTCAGAGCAAGTGACGTCACCGATTGAAACGCTATTTAGTGCGAACCACCGCTAACTAAGCTAGCGTTTCACATCCGTTACACATCTATAGTTGTCTATTAATCTGAGATGGTTACATTTCTCCAGGCCCATCCCTCAGCTTTTTACCAAAACAGAGGTGGGGTGACCTTTTTGTTATTGTTTCATCTGTGGATTTGCCATTTAAAATATATCAAAGTGTCACCAACAAAAAGGTAAACAATAGGCCTATAGCAAATGCAGCAAATGGCATTAATTTTTCACATGTAAATAGCACTTTTCAGTAGCGCTCAAAGCATGCCTGTCACGCCCTGACCATAGAGATTAGGTCAGGGTGTGATTTGGGTGGACATTCTATGTTCTATTTCTTTGTGTTTGGCCGAGTGTGGTTCCCAATCAGAGGCAGCTGTCTTTCATTGTCTCTGATTGGGGATCATACTTAGGCAGCCCTTTTTTTTTTTCGTCCTTCAATGAGGGATCTTGTCTTTGTTTGAGTGCATGTAGTTTGCATTATGAAGCTTTTCGTTCGTTGTATTGGTTTTCTTGGTGGAACATTTAAATAAAAATAATGTACGCCTTCCACGCTGCACCTTGGTCTCCTTCCCACGACAAATGTTACAATACCTTTCCATGAGCACAGCAGCATTTATTTTTCAACTCATATCAATGAGCCCAATCAGTCCTCCAAGACAACAAAATCATAAACAACAAAGTAGGGCTGGCTAATAAGTCCTTAGTTTTGGGGTTATGCTCAGGTAAAACAATTTCGCTAATCTATACTTCCATATTTCCAAGTCCTATTCTTGAAGATCAAGGGTTATAACATGTATTGTAATGACTGGAATCCTGATATACTTTGGTTTTAAAGCAAATCAAATTTTATTTGTCACATACACATGATTAGCAGATGTTTATGCGAGTGTAGCAAAATGCTTGTGCTTCTAGTTCCGACCATGCAGTAATATCTAACAAGTAATGTAAACAACAATTTCACAACAACTACCTTATACACACAAGTGTAAAGGAATGAATAAGAATATGTACATAAAAATATATGGATGAGTGATGGCCTAACGGCATAGGCAAGATGCATTAGATGGTATAGAGTACAGTATATACATATGAGTTGAGTAATGTAGGGTATGTAAACATTAGTGGCATTGTTTAAAGTGGCTAGTGATACATTTATTGCATCAATTTTTCCATTATTAAAGTGGCTAGAGTTGAGTCCGTATGTTGGCAGCAGCCACTCAATGTTAGTGATGATTGTGGACTTCAGGAAACAGCAGAGGGAACACCCCCCTATCCACATCGATGGAACAGTAGTGGAGAGGGTAGCAAGTTTTAAGTTCCTCGGCATACACATCACAGACAAACTGAATTGGTCCACCCACACAGACAGCATCGTGAAGAAGGCGCAGCAGCGCCTCTTCAACCTCAGGAGGCTGAAGAAATTCGGCTTGTCACCAAAAGCACTCACAAACTTCTACAGATGCACAATCGAGAGCATCCTGGCGGGCTGTATCACCGCCTGGTACGGCAACTGCTCCGCCCACAACCGTAAGGCTCTCCAGAGGGTAGTGAGGTCTGCACAACGCATCACCGGGGGCAAACTACCTGCCCTCCAGGACACCTACACCACCCGATGTTACAGGAAGGCCATAAAGATCATCAAGGACAACAACCACCCGAGCCACTGCCTGTTCACCCCGCTATCATCCAGAAGGCGAGGTCAGTACAGGTGCATCAAAGCAGGGACCGAGAGACTGAAAAACAGCTTCTATCTCAAGGCCATCAGACTGTTAAACAGCCACCACTAATATTGAGTGGCTGCTGCCAACACACTGACTCAACTCCAGCCACTTTAATAATGGGAATTGATGGGAAATTATGTAAAATATATCACTAGCCACTTTAAACAATGCTACCTAATATAATGTCTACATACCCTACATTATTCATCTCATATGTATACGTATATACTGTACTCTATATCATCTACTGCATCTTTATGTAATACATGTATCACTAGCCACTTTAACTATGCCACTTTGTTTACATACTCATCTCATATGTATATACTGTACTCGATACCATCTACTGTATCTTGCCTATGCCGCTCTGTACCATCACTCATTCATATATCTTTATGTACATATTCTTTATCCCCTTACACTTGTGTGTATAAGACAGTAGTTTTGGAATTGTTAGTTAGATTACTTGTTGGTTATTACTGCATTGTCGGAACTAGAAGCACAAGCATTTCGCTACACTCGCATTAACATCTGCTAACCATGTGTATGTGACAAATAAAGATTTGATTTGATTTGGCTGTTTAACAGTCTGATGGCCTTGAGATAGAAGCTGTTTTTCAGTCTCTCGGTCCCAGCTTTGATGCACCTGTACTGACCTCGCCTTCTGGATGATAGCGGGGTGAACAGGCAGTGGCTCGGGTGGTTGTTGTCCTTGATGATCTTTTTGGCCTTGCTGTGACATCGGTTGGTGTATGTGTCCTGGAGGGCAGGTAGTTTTCCCCCGGTGATGCGTTGTGCAGACCTCACTACCCTCTGGAGAGCCTTACGGTTATGGGCGGAGCAGTTGCCGTACCAGGCGGTGATACAGCCCGACAGGATGCTCTCGATTGTGCATCTGTAAAAGTTTGTAAGTGTTTTTGGTGACAAGCTGAATTTCTTCAGCCTCCTGAGGTTGAAGAGGCGCTGCTGCGCCTTCTTCATCACGCTGTCTGTGTGGGTGGACCATTTCAGTTTGTCTGTGATGTGTACGCCGAGGAACTTAAAACTTTCCACCCTCTCCACCACTGTCCCGTCAATGTGGATAGGGGGCTGCTCCCTCGGCTGTTTCCTGAAGTCCACGATCATCTCCTTTGTTTTGTTGACATTGAGTGTGAGGTTATTTTCCTGACACCACACTCCGATTGTCCTCACCTCCTCCCTGTAGGCCGTCTCGTCGTTGTTGGTAATCAAGCCTACCACTGTAGTGTCGTCTGCAAACTTGATGATTGAGTTGGAGGCGTGCATGGCCACACAGTCGTGGGTGAACAGGGAGTACAGGAGAGGGCTGAGAACGCACCCTTGTGGGGCCCCAGTGTTGAGGATCAGCGGGGTGGAGATGTTGTTACCTACCCTCACCACCTGGGGGACGGCCCGTCGAAGTCCAGGACCCAGCTGCACAGGGCGGGGTTGAGACCCAGGGTCTCGAGCTTAATGATGAGTTTTGAGGGTACTATGGTGTTAAATGCTGAGCTGTAATCGATGAACAGCATTCTTACATAGGTATTCCTCTTGTCCAGATGGGTTAGGGCAGTGTGATTGCGATTGCGTCGTCTGTGGACCTACTGGGGTGGTAAGCAAATTGGAGTGGGTCTAGGGTGTCAGGTAGGGTGGAGGTGATATGGTCCTCGACTAGTCTCTCAAAGCACTTCATGATGACGGAAGTGAGTGCTACGGGGTGGTAGTCGTTTAGCTCAGTTACCTTAGCTTTCTTGGGAACAGGAACAATGGTGGCCCTCTTGAAGCATGTGGCAACAGCAGACTGGGATAAGGTTGATTGAATATGTCCGTAAACACACCAGCCATCTGGCCTGCGCATGTTCTGACGCCGCGGCAGGGGATGCTGTCTGGGCCTGCAGCCTTGCGAGGGTTAACACGTTTAAATGTTTTACTCACGTTGGCTGCAGTGAAGGAGAGCCCACAGGTTTTGGTAGCGGGCCGTGTCAGTGGCACTGTATGTATCAAAGCGGCAAAGAAGTTGTTTAGTCTGTCTGGGAGCAAGACATCGTGGTCCGCGACGGGGCTGTTTTTTCTTTTATAGTCCGTGATTGACTGTAAACCCTGCCACTTACCTCTCGAATACTGCCATCAATCCACGGTTTCTGGTTGGGGAATGTTTTAATAGATGCTGTGGGTACAACATCACCAATGCACTTGTTAATAAACTCGCTCACCGAATCAGCGTATTCATCAATGTTGTTGTCCGCCGCTATGCGGAACATATCCCAGTCCACGTGATCGAAGCAATCTTGAAGCGTGGAATCAGATTGGTCGGACCAGCGTTGAACAGACCTGAGCGCGGGTGCTTCCTGTTTTAGTTTCTGTCTATAGGCTGGGAGCAGCCTATATCTTAATGTAAAGATATAATTTCATCGTATTATTGTATGTAGTAGAAAGAGATGGGTTAGAAGAAGCCTGCATAACCAACCCATAAAGTAAAATTTAACATCCATATATTGCCACCTGACTAAACTTTAACATTGATTTGTCCTGCAATAGATGTTGTTCAATTGGTAACATCCATTTTTGTCTTCTTCTAATGCATCTTAAGGGGAAAGTAATCTAAAAGTAACTGAATGTCATCAGATTACGTTACTGAGTTTGGGGAATCCAAAAGTTACGTAACAGATTACATTTAGAAAGTAATGTACCTAACCCTGCCTACCATCTAACACTACACTCACAATTTTTAAAAATAAAAAACAACACCACCCTACTCCACTATTTAAATCTATTTAGTCCTACCTCAGGCCAACAACCTGAAAGGACAGGACACCACCACTTAACACACCCTGTAGCTCTTTGGATGTCAAGTCTTGCACACCCAAATACCTCTCTGCAGCTGCCACCACAACCTCAATTTTCTGTGACTTACATTCCTTGCAGTACAGTTGATAACCATTGCTATAAATGCAAGAAATCCAATCTTACTGAAACAAAGTACCAATCAAAAGTTTGGACACCTACTCCTACAAGGGTTTTTCTTTATTTTTACTAATTTTCTACATTGTAGAACAATACTGAAGACATCAAAACTATAATATAACAAATATGGAATCATGTAGTAACCAAAAAGTGTTAAACAGATCAAAATATATTTTATATTTGAGATTCTTCAAATAGCCACACTTTGCCTTGATGACAGCTTTGCACACTCTTGGCATTCTCCCAATCAGCTTCATGAGGTAGTCACCTGGAATGCATTTCAATTAGGTGTGCCTTCTTAAAAGTGAATTTGTGGAATGTTTTCCTTCTTAATGCATTTGAGTCAATCAGTTGTGTTGTGACAAGGTAGGGGTGGTATACAGAAGATAGCCCTATTTGGTAAAAGACCAAGTCCATATTATGGCAAGAACAGCTCAAATAAGCAAAGAGAAACGACAGTCCATCATTACTTTAAGAGATGAAGGTCAGTCAATACGGAACATTTCAAGAACTTTGAAAGTGCAGTCGCAAAAACTATAAAGCGCTATGATGAAACTGGCTCTCATGAGGACCGCCACAGGAATGGAATACCCCGAGTTACCTCTGTTGCAGAGGATAAGTTCATTACAGTTACCAGCCTCAGAAATTGCAGACCAAATAAATACTTCACAGTGTTCAAGTAACAGACAAATCTCAACATCAACTGTTCAGAGGAGACTGTGTGAATCAGGCCTTCCAGGTCGAGTTGCTGCAAAGAAACCACTACTAAAGGACACCAATAATAAGAAGAGACTTGCATGGACAATAAGAAGAAACACGAGCAATGGACATTAGACCGGTGGAAATCTGTCCTTTGGTCAGAGTCCAAATTGGAGATTTTTGGTTCCAACCGCTGTGTCTTTGAGAGACGCGGAGTAGGTGAACTGATGATCTCCGCATGTGTATTTCCCACCGTAAAGCATGGATGAGGAGGTGTTATGGTGTGGGGGTGCTTTGCTGGGGAAACTGTCTGTGATTTATTTAGAATTCAAGGCACACTTAACCAGCATGGCTACCTCAGCATTCTGCAGCGATACGCCATCCTATCTGATTTGGGCTTGCGACTATAATTTATTTTTAAACCGGACAATAACCCAACACACCTCCTGTGGAGAGAAAGAAAAGCAGCCAACAAGCGCTTAGCATATGTGGGAACTCTGTCAAGACTGGTGGAAAAGCATTCCAGGTGAAGCTGGTTGTGAGAATGCCAAGAGTATGCGATGCTGTCATCAAGGCAAAGGGTGGCTATTTGAAGAATCACAAATAGAATATATTTAGATTTGTTTCGCACTTCTTTGGTTACTACGTGATTCCATATGTGTTATTTCATAGTTTTGATGTCTTCACTTTTATTCCACATTGTAGAGAAAATAGTACAAATAAAGAAAAACTCTTCAATGAGTAGGTGTTCTAAAAATTTGGACTGGTAGTGTATATACTAGGCGGTGTCAGAGGAAGGCCCCAAAAAATGGTCAAAGACTCCAGTCACCCAAGGCATAGACTATTTTCTCTGCTACTGCATGGCAAGCGGTACCGGAGTACCAAGTATTGGTCCAAAAGGGTCCTTAACAGCTTATACCCCCAAGCCATAAGACTGCTGAACAATTAATCAAATGGCCACCCAGACTATTTTCATTGACCCCCCCTTTGTTTTTACACCGTTTATTTTATATGCATAGTCACTTTACCCACACCTACATGTACAATTTTCCTCAACTTAACCTGTACCCCCGCACATAGACTTGGTACCGGTACACCCTGTACAGTGCATTCGGAAAGTATTCAAACCCCTTGACCTTTTCCACATTTTGTTACGATTAAATTTAAATTTAAAAAATCATCATCAATCTACACACAGTACCCCTTAATGACAAAGTGAAATAAGTTTTGTAGAAATGTTTGCAAATGTATTAAACCTGAAAAACAGATCCTTATTTACATAAGTATTCAGACCCTTTGCTATAAGACTCGAAATTGAGCTCTGGTACAGCCTGTTTCCATTGATCATCCTTGAGATGTTTCTACAACTTGATTGGAGTCTACCTGTGGTTAATTCAATTGATTGGGCATGATTTGGGAAGGCACACACCTATCTACATAAGGTCCCACAGTTGGCAGTACATGTCAGAGCAGAGCAAAAACCAAGCCATGAGGTTGAAGGAATTGTCTGTAGAGCTACGAGACAGGATTGTGGCGAGGCACAGATCTGGGGAAGGGTACCAAAACATTTCTGCAGCATTGGTGATCCCCAAGAACATAGCGGCCTCCATCATTCTTAAATTGAATTAGTTTGGAACCACCAAGACTCTTCCTAGAGCTGGCCGCCCGGCCAAACAGAGCAATCAGGGGAGAAGGGCCTTGGTCGGGGACCAAGAAACCAATGGTCACTCTCACACAGCTCCAGAGTCACTCTGGAGGTGCGAGGACCTTCCAGAAGGACAACCATCTCTGCAGCACTCCACCAATCAGGCCTTTATGGTAGAGTGTCCAGATGACAGTAAATGGCACATGACAGCCCGCTTGGAATTTGCCAAAAGGCACCTAAAGGACTCTCAGACCATGAGAAACACGATTCTCTGACTTGTCAGGATTGAGGGAAAGATGAATGGAGCACAGTACAGAGAGGTCGCTGATGAAAACCTTCTCCAGAGCGCTCAGGACCTCAGACTGGGGCAATGGTTCACTTTCCAAGAGGACAATGACCCTAAGCACGCAGCCAAGATTACGCTGGAGTGGCTTTGGGAATAGTCTCTGAATGTCCTTGTGTGGCCCAGCCAGAGCCCGGACTTGAACCCGATCTAACATCTCTGGAAAGACCAGAAAATAGCTGTGCAGCGACGCTCCCCGAAGAATGGGAGAAATTCCCCAAATACAGGTGCGCAAAGCTTGTAATGGCATATCCAAGAAGACTTAGGCCAATTAGGCCAATTGTGCGTCGCCCCACGGACCTCCCGGTCGCAGCCGGTTACGACAGAGCCTGGGTGCGAACCCAGAGTCTCTGGTGGCACAGCTGGCGCCCTTAACCACTGCGCCGCCCGGGAGGCCCGTGTGTAGATTGATGAGGAAACAAAACTATTTATTCAATTTTAGAATAAGGCTGTAACTAAACAAAATGTGGAAAACTCAAGGGGTCTGACTACTTTCCGAATGCACTAGCCTCATTATTGTTATTTTATTGTGTTACTTTATTTATTTTCATACTTTTTGTATTCGGCGCATGTGACAATTTTATTATTTTTAATTTGTATTTTATTTGTTAGGAGTGCACTGATATGTAGAACACAAAACATCCCGGCCACTTAGAGAAAAAACACTTTATATCGGAGTTGTATCGAGATGGCTATTAATATTTATGACATGAGGCTAGAATAGCATCTCTCCATTGAATATAGGCAGTTGATGTTAACAACCCTCATTGAATATTCAAATAAGGATTACAGCAATGAAGATGTATCTAGACAGCTCGCCATGCCGCTTTGTGGACAACGAATCCCATTGTTAGCGTTGAGAGACCTGTATCTTGTCAGTATATTCATAATATTTGCCTAGCCTCTGCCGAGTCCCCAACAACTGGATGTTCCGGTGTTTAGAGAAAATGGAAAAGGAGCCTGTGACATGACTTCCACCACTTATTTTTTTGTTAGTAAAAATAAATAAAATATTTGGTACTTTTACCCATTTTTCTCCCCAATTGGTAGTTCCAGTCTTGTCCCATTGCTTCAACTCCACTGAGAGCCATGCATCCTCCCAAACACAACCCTGCCAAGCCACCCTGCTTCTTGACACACTGCTCGCTTAACCCAGAAGCACAATTTTTTTCGGAGCAAACACCGTCCTGCTGGTGACAGAAGTCAGCTTGCAGGCACCCGGCCCGCCATAAGGAGTTGCTAGAGCTCCATGGGACAAGGAAATCCCAGCCAACCAGATGGGCCAATTGTGCGCCGCCTCATGGGTCCCGGTCACGGCCGGCTGTGACACAGCCTGAGATTGAAATGGGGTCTGTAGTGACTCCTCAAGCACTGCAATGCAGTGCCTTGGACCGCTGCACCACTCCGGAGGCCCCCACGACTTCCACTTTTGGATGGTCACAGTGAGGGGATCCCATTAATCTGGCCCTGGCAAGCTTTTTGCACCTGGTGAAAGTTGATTGCATTCGTTTTGGAACCTCCCTGGGTGAGCCAGGTGCCCGTTCAAACGTTCAAAGCCCACGGCGAAGTCGGCTCAAAACAAAAGAGGGGGGGAATTGGTAGTTTGAAAATTCAAACATATTTAAAGATGCACTATACAGAAATCGCTCCTCCATTTCCTGGTTGCTAAAATTGTAATAGTTTGTCTAATTTCAGTTTGTGACAAAACAAGCAAGTATAATGTAGAGAATCCGCATAACGGAAAATATTTTATTTTCAGCTGTTTGAAGCTGGTGTACAAAACCGAAAGTAAAACAAGCAAAAGTGAAACTTAAAAATGGGAAACAGGACAGATCTCCACTTCTTAGACTTGGTGAAAATGAGAAGGACAGATCTATAACTCACTTTTCTTTGTCAGGTCGCCCAAAAAGTTACATATAGTATTGCATCTTTAATTGAAAAGAGATGTTGTATGTTTCTGGATGATGCACCATAATGGCTCTTTGACAACATGACTGAGCAGCACAGATTACTGTTCGAATTCAGAAGGATTACCTCCCTCACCGCTTTTGCCCGTTCACGTCACAGCCCGGTCCCCCGCAGCGCAGTATAATCAAATCCACGCAAGGCTACTCTCTATCTCCTGCCAAGAGTTTGACTGCACCTACAGTATTGCTTCGGTACTGCAGCTTAACCAAATCACGAGCAAGAAAGACAATTCCCATTGATTGCTCCATAGAGAAGACGAATTAGAAAATTACTAAAAATACACTTTAGTCATCATTATTGTGCACAAAACAGCCATTGAATTATTCAGTGGACAGCTGAAGATAAACATTTTATATTTATGCTCTGAGGTCATGACCCCAGCTAGCCAGGGTGTGCCAGTTGGTTTGTTTAGCTGTCCACTGTACTCTGACAGAGTTCCCGGGGCATGTTCACGCTATACTGGTGTCTGGCCTAGTGCGCAGGAAGCGTAATCCCAGTAAGAAAGATGGAAGCAACCATGAAACCAAATGTATTGAGATTAAATGTCAGCCCAGTTTCACCTAGTTCCATCCTCTCATTACTACCCGCGACTGGACTTCCTCTCACTACTATATTTGGTGGTGAGAAAACATTGTAAAGGGATGATTCAGCTTTATAGCCCCTGTGACGTGTCTGGGTTACTCCTTCTGTCTCTGTGACCAAACAATGGATGTCTTGGTGGCAGTCTATAGTTCCTATTACACCCAAAGATTATGTATATACTGACAGGATACATCTCTCAGCCCTAACAATGGGAGTTGTTGTCTACAAAGCAGCACGGCAGGCTGTTTAGGTCCCACCTATCCTTTCTCTGGATTGGTGGAAACATGTTATTATTCAAATATTTTTGGGAATATTCGATGAGGGTTTTTGACATCAACCTTATGTATTCAATGGAGCGAGAAGCTGTGCTTACTACCCTCATACCATACATTTTTTTGCCATCGCGAGACAAATCCGATAGTGTTTTTCCTCAAAGTTTCCGGGATGTCACGTGTCCTACTTATATCAATACACTCGTAAAAACGTAAGCATTTTTACGAAACTTCTATTCGATCAAGCCATTTGGTTTTTGGTTGACCAAATTCGACACTCATTGACCTTCCATTCGAAAACTCCTTACTTGGTAGGCGAAACAACACAAACGCCACCTGCTGGAGGGAGACAGATTTTCCGCAGAGTTGGGCCTCCCTTTTCCTCTCTGTTATACCTCTGTACTGGATTGGATGAACAGTGCAGAAGAGAACCTCCCCTGACAGCTTTTTTTCTTCTCGTCAAGACCAGTGGTGGAGTTCGTTTTGAATGGAAATGTCACTTAAGGACCAATGGAATAGTCTAAAATGCTAAGATCTGGCCTACTACCTTTACTTGAGGGAATACACTGCTCAAAAAAATAAAGGAAACACTAAAATAACACATCCTAGATCTGAATGAATGAAATATTCTTATTAAATACTTTTTTCTTTAAATTGTTGAATGTGCTGACAACAAAATCACACAAAAATAATCAATGGAAATCAAATGTATCAACCCTTGGAGGTCTGGATTTGGAGTCACACTCAAAATGAAAGTGGAAAACCACACTACAGGCTGATCCAACTTTGATGTAATGTCCTTAAAACAAGTCAAAATGAGGCTCAGTAGTGTGTGTGGCCTCCACATGCCTGTATTACCTCCCTACAACGCCTGGGCATGCTCCTGATGAGGTGGCGGATGGTCTCCTGAGGGATCTCCTCCAAGACCTGGACTACAGCATCCGCCAACTCACAGTCTGTGGTGCAACGTGGCGTTGGTGGATGGAGCGAGACATGATGTCCCAGATGTGCTCAATTGGATTCAGGTCTGGGGAACGGGCGGGCCAGTCCATAGCATCAATGCCTTCCTCTTGCAGGAACTGCTGACACACTCCAGCCACATGAGGTCTAGCATTGTCTTGCATTTAGGAGGAACCCAGGGCCAACCGCACCAGCATATATTCTCACAAGGGGTCTGAGGATCTCATCTCGGTACCTAATGGCAGTCAGGCTACCTCTGGCGAGCACATGGAGGGCTGTGCGGCCCCCCAAAGAAATGCCACCCCACACCATGACTGACCCACCGCCAAACTGGTCATGCTGGAGGATGTTGCAGGCAGCAGAACGTTCTCCACGGCATCTCCAGACTCTGTCACGTCTGTCACATGTGCTCAGTGTGAACCTGCTTTCATCTGTGAAGAGCACAGGGCGCCAGTGGCGAATTTGCCAATCTTGGTGTTCTCTGGCAAATGCCAAACGTCCTGCATGGTGTTGGGCTGTAAGCACAACCCCCACCACCCTCATGGAGTCTGTTTCTGACCGTTTGAGCAGACACATGCACATTTGTGGCCTGCTGGAGGTCATTTTGCAGGGCTCTGGCAGTGCTCCTCCTGCTCCTCCTTGCACAAAGGCAGAGGTAGCGGTCCTGCTGCTGGGTTGTTGCCCTCCTACGGCCTCCTCCACGTCTCCTGATGTACTGGCCTGTCTCCTGGTAGCGCCTCCATGCTCTGGACACTACGCTGACAGACACAGCAAACCTTCTTGCCACAGCTCATATTGATGTGCCATCCTGGATGAGCTGCACTACCTGAGCCACTTGTGTGGGTTGTAGACTCCGTCTCATGCTATCACTAGAGTGAAAGCACCGCCAGCATTCAAAAGTGACCAAAACATCAGCCAGGAAGCATAGGAACTGAGAAGTGGTCTGTGGTCACCACCTGCAGAACCACTCCTTTATTGGGGGTGTCTTGCTAATTGCCTATAATTTCCACCTGTTGTCTATTCCATTTGCACAACAGCATGTGACATTTATTGTCAATCAGTGTTGCTTCCTAAGTGGACAGTTTGATTTCACAGAAGTGTGATTGACTTGGAGTTACATTGTGTTGTTTAAGTGTTCCCTTTATTTTTTTGAGCAGTGTATATATATAAGTGCCTTGCTAAGGGGAACAATGGCAGGTTGCACATGGGATATTCATGCCAGAAACCCTCCCACTGCCAACTCACTTCCTTCAGGTTTTACTGGCCATATTTCTATTGAATACTGTAACGTGGCGTATGTGGGTGTTCTACCTGCCTCCATCCAAGGCCCGGGCTTTTGTGGCGCATGGAGTATCGTACTCACCTCTGCACTGCAGGATCATAGGATCAGGACTCTGATAAAGTTATTATGCTACATAACATAAGTACTTGTTCACAATTTTCCATGGCAGTTTGATTCTCTCTGACAAAAAGTAAGGTATAAAACAACAACATTAAAACATAAAAAGTAACATTTTTAAAGAGATTTACATTCCACTGGTTGCAATCACTAGCTAATCATCTTTGCACTAAAAATAAATTCCAATCAATGCATCACGAAAGTAAAAGCGATTGAGGACCACTTTGGACACGACGTCATAAAGCATGAGTGATATTCCATTAGCCCAATCATAACCGGAAATGTTCATATTTTAACCAATCAAACTGCATACGGTACAGGAAGTAGGCTGTCCCTGATAGTTAAGATAGGTCGCCTTTGCAAACGGTCTGTTTCGACCGGCCACAGAGGTAGAGGACGTTGGAGTCACTGTGAAGAGGATCAGGTATAAAGAATAGCCAACCCCTCCCTATCCAACATGTTTTCCCGCATTGCAAGACCCACACTTTGCATTGCTACCAGGAGCTTATCCACCTCCTCACAGGTAAATAATATATTTCTTTGTCAGCTAAGAGATGGCTAGTAATAGCGTAAATTCACTAGCTAACGTTACTAGCTAGCTAGCCGGGCAGCCAGCTAGCTAGTTATAACTTGAAATGTCACATACTTTGCATTAGTTGAGCCACATCAGAATGGTCTAGAGTTTAAAACGAGTCAATGTTATCAACTTTAGTTATACTTATAACGTTAGTTTAATTAATTGGCTAGCAGTAGCTGACTAGCAAGGATTTGTAAACTGTTGATAGCTGCTTCCACTGACTGTATAAGGTCAATTTGTCATGCTTGGTTTACTTTTGGGATTGGCAAAGGCAAGGCATGCGCAATTATGAGTGACAAAAAGAATACTATGGTAAAGGTTCTTTGATTGACAGAGCAGTGTTTTGTTCGGTTATTTCGAACTTGTCCTTCGTGACATGTTAGTGAACAATCTCCGATGGCACATTCAATTTAATTCATTATTAAGAGGATTATTGGCCCAGCCTCTTCCAAACCCAAATTTTTGCTAATTAATCCATATTTAACACGCATGATATACTAAAACTACTGATAGTGTGCAATACAATAACATCACAAATCTTTACTACAAACCGTCTTAATTTAAACTCGTTTGAATTGAGTGTGTCAAGGATAAAATTAACACGATTGATAACACCTTGGACAGTTTTGATCAATGTTTAAGATGTTCCTGAAGGTTGGCATTGGCAAGGATACAGTAGTATAATTCCACAACATTGATCAAGAAGTAACTTTAACCTTATTAATATAATCAGAGCTGTTGAAAGATTCTGTGAACTTGAGTGTAATGGTGGCTTACATTCTTTCTACAGCTTAATGAAGGTTAAATTAAAAAATGATCCTTGAATCGCTCACTCTGAAATCCTGGCTTCTTGTGGCCAACCATGAATAGTCCAGAGGTTGAATCCATAGTGTCCTGACCTTTGCCCTTTCTGTGAATGGTTTGTGGCCTACAAGAATAAATATCATTTTCAGGTGAAAGGTTTCTGTCCCGTCCCCTTTTTGATATTAGCAAATTACAAGGATTGATTGTGCAAAGATTAACTAAGTCCTACATGAAACTTGAATTATAAACCTTGGTCTAACAGACTCATCCTACAAAACCACAATTGAGTCAGTCTCATTCAATCTTATTGTTTGTAATAGATGCACATCTATTCTACAATAGTTTGTGCTGGAATTCTTCAGACAGGCAGGAAATATGTTTGGTTGTGATTGTCAGCAATATGACGTCGATATTAAGGCTGACCCCATTTAGTCGATTGTTTGGTCGATATGCTGTTGGTCGACAGATTTGTAGTCAAGCAGTGGTAAATGTATGAAATAAATGTTATGGCACACGAGACACCTGTCTGATTCACGCCCGTCTGAGTGTTCTAATCCATTAGAGGCTGTGGGTATCACCAGTAGTACATTTACCGTTAATTACCATTTCTAATCTAGAATGTTTGTTTGGTTACGGTAATTTCTGTTAATGCATTCAATATTACATTCTTACCGTTCTCATTGTAGGAGTGGACACATTGTTTGCGGAGCGCACAACCTAGGCTACACTTGTAAGAAAAAAAGTTTTGGTTTATTTCATTTACGAGTTGTCAATTTATTCATTGTCTTTGGTTTGGAGTGCTCATGTCAATCTTGAGTAAAAACATGCACCTGATTACACATAGGCCTAGGCTACCTGGCCTGCTTATAAATGTGCACATTTGGAGATCTGATACAATTTCTGATTTTCTTAACTCACCATTACTGTGGAGCTTCTCAAAGTAATGTTTTCTTTGCCTCAAACAGCACGTAAACAAAGTTTGTTTTTACATCCATTGAGAATGACCGTAGTTCCTCAATGTAGCCTTTTTTAACAATATTTCCAGCACTCTTCCTTTTGATAACCACTCAGCATGAAAGGGAAAAAAATGTCATGCTCTGATCTGGTGGAAAAGTCATAAAGGCCTACCTGATAACTTATCACTTGCACAAATAGCCTACAGCTGTGTTTGTTTCTCAGGAGCTCACTGGTGCAGGAAACTGAGGGCCCAGAATATTTTATACATTGTTGCACTTTTGCTAGCATGAGAATTGGGCCAGACCAAGTTAAGTTGATACAATGTTTCAAGTTCCTTGCAGACAGGCCATGCATAGCAATGTTATTTATAGGATATTTATTTTCATCAGGCTATTTTCTACCTGCAGGCTGCAATGTTTTTATTTTTTGGCTTTATGGAGGCTATTTTACCCATATTGACAATAGGTCATTTTAGATTTGTATCATTTAGATAGAATTTGTATTGACCACATCATTGATTTTGAGATGAAGACTTTATTATAAATTAAATGAAGCTGTTCCATGAAAATGTGCATGTGAAAATCCTAACAGGCACGCAGTTCAGTAGAAATGGTATGATAACTTGGCACTCCAAATGAAAAAGGTTTCCGATAGCTATTACTGGTTCTTCAGGAGCATAACGGCTGCGAAGGCAAGCAGCAGCGGGAGGAGGATGGGCATAAAGGTTTTTTTCTTCTGGTTAGGCTATATTGATCTCTGGCTCCCTATTTAGTAATTTGAGTCTTCATTTTTAATTGCAGCGCTTAAAGCATCAGGCAAGCTCAGTAGCCTACATATAGTTGATTTTATTCAAACATAGGATGTGTCTATATATGGGAAAATACATGTTTTAAAAATTTTGACCAATCGGGAACAAATTCTCGGTGGACCAATTTATTTATTTTTTGTCGGGGACAGCCCTATGAGATAGTCAGTGAAATTGTATCCTCTCCCCCTCAGAACAATGCCAAGGTGGCAGTGTTGGGTGCTTCCGGCGGTATTGGCCAGCCTCTCTCACTGCTCCTGAAGAACAGTCCTCTCGTGGGCGAACTGTCTCTCTTTGACATTGCCCACACACCTGGAGTGGCAGCTGACCTCAGCCACATCGAGACCAGGGCCCACGTCACTGGTAAGACACCTTCCTGCTGTACATCAGCTTCACTACTAAAGTCTTAATACTGTGTAGTGAAATTATTGTGAAAATGTCCCTTTGGTTTATCTAATTTAACTACGATGATTCCTTCACTAGGTTACATGGGTCCAGACCAGTTGGACGCTGCACTGAAAGGCTGCAATGTCGTTGTCATCCCTGCTGGTGTCCCAAGAAAACCTGGTAAGTTTACCCAAGTTGACAATGGGATTCATAATGAAGAACATCATGCTTTCTTTCAATTGGAAGTGCACACATTACATTTAAAAATAAAATTCTTCCAGGCATGACCCGTGATGATCTGTTCAACACTAATGCCACCATCGTGGCCACTCTGGCTGATGCTGTTGCCCGCAACTGCCCCGAAGCCATGATCTGCATCATCGCCAACCCTGTGAGTACACCACTACCTCTTCTCCAGAATTATCTCAAGCTCCTGGCGACTCGCATTACTCTAGAGCAGCTCAGACGTCTATACAGTCGGATAACTTGGTGATGGAGAAAAGCAATTTTTTGTTGCCAAAGAGAAGGTAGCACTGACTTTCAGGAATGGGCTTAATTTGAAAGGCAATTTATTTTCCATGCCAGTGCTGTTTAGGTCACTGATTTTGTTTTGGTGCTTCAGTCACAATCTTAAATGATACAAGATCTCATTTGCTTAAATATTCCATTTATTGTGTAATGGCTGTTTAGTGTACATCAGAAGGTAAATGCCAGTGATAGTAACATGTGGTTTGAAATAGCTGACAATTTTGTTTAATCCATAGGTCAACTCTACTATTCCCATCACATCGGAGGTGATGAAAAAGTATGGTGTCTACAACCCCAACAGAGTGTTTGGTGTCACCACATTGGATATCGTCAGAGCCAATGCATTTGTCGCAGAGCTGAAAGTAAGGTTTGAGGACTTCAAACATTCCTAATGCGCCCTATACTCACTCTCTATACCTTTGACACACATGAGTATCTCAAAGTTCATGGGTGTATCACCCTGAACGGAACAAAGTTTATATTTGTATCTTACAGATGATTGTGGAAGAGTAGATAAACACTGTGACAAAGCAAAAACATTCACACCTAGAGTTGGAATTGCCTACTTTGTAGTTTGCTCAGAGCAAGGCTCTAAATGTGATTGGGTGCATTCTATACAACGTTTGTATTGTAATAGGCTTATGTTGTAGGGAATGTCTCCACTTAAATATTTGGTTGTCACCATGATCCAACTGCATAACATTTTTAAAGTAGATTTTTAAAAACATTTTCTTTAAGTTAATGCTAGCCAGCTAGTATCCACTCATTGATTATTGCATAGGCAATAATATTGCATAGGCAAGATGGCTGACTGTTTGGTGTTTCATATTGCAGGGCCTTGACCCAGCACGTGTCAATGTACCAGTGATTGGAGGTCATGCAGGAAAGACTATTATTCCTCTCATCTCACAGGTAAGAATAAGGGCCTTTTCACAGAAATAAATAATCCAATACCTGAACGATTTCCTTGCAATGACACCAGTAGGACTAAATCTTAATCTTAACAACAAAAATGACACACATTTGCCCATTTTTAGGGGTTTGAGCTGATCTGATATGCTGCCCCTGAACACTTTTTTTTTATGGCTCCCTCTAGTGTTTGTAACATCAATGAATGAGTTGTCATACAGTGGGAGCCTGTGATTCAGAATTTGTTAGTCTGTGGCTTTAAGAAATTCCTAATTCATGGTCATTTTAAAATTCAGTTGGAAAATGAATAGGATAAGGTTCAACATGAACAAGGCTTTTCCTGTGGATAACTATATACCTTGCACACGCCACTCTGTAGGCAACACCCAAAGTGGAGTTCCCAGCCGACCAGCTGTCTGCTCTGACCGCTAGGATCCAGGATGCTGGCACTGAGGTTGTGAAGGCCAAGGCTGGAGCAGGTAGGCAGTGTTACCCGACGGACTGGCTGATTCTCAATGAAAACTGTCCTTTAAACGTAATGAATGTTTGAACCACTCTGAGCTCTAACTGGCAAACCTACGTGTGTTCAGGCTCTGCTACGCTGTCCATGGCCTACGCTGGGGCTAGATTCACCTTCTCCGTCCTGGACGCCATGAATGGAAAGGATGGCGTTGTAGAGTGTGCGTACGTAAGGTCAGAAGAGACCGAATGCAAATACTTCTCCACACCTCTCCTCCTCGGGGTAAGTCCTACACCACCTTATAAACAGGTTTATAAGTTGGAGACTGAAATTGCACCTTCTGCTTATTGTTGATATTAATGCTGTACTTGTACTTAATTCAGGTTTTGAATGACACACGACATTGACAATCTGAAGTGATAACCAGAAGGAATATTTTTGTGCCCTTTTAGAAACACGGAATTGAGAAGAACCTTGGCCTGGGCAAGCTGTCAGCCTTTGAGGAGAATCTGGTGGCTGATGCCATTGGTGAGCTGAAGGGCTCCATCAAGAAGGGCGAAGATTTTGTTGCTAACATGAAGTGAGCAAAGTTTGAATCTGTGGTTATTTATATTGTCCAGTCACTTAAATGGCAACAAGGTCTCTCCAAAATCCAAGTTTCATCATGCCTGATGACAAAATAGCTGTTATCAGAAATGTTAACTGATCAGAAATGTTAATAACGCTATCAATAAACAGTTGACCTTACATCTTGCACTGGATCAATGTATGTTTGAGGGATTTCTCAAAGTTGTAGCTCTTACATAGATGTTCAAATGACTGCTGTTTGCAATCTAGATTGTCAAAGTATGCTCCATGTAACTATGCATGGAATTATTTGTAAAGTAGTATTTTGTCTTTACCCATCAACCCAGAACTATTCTTGTGGCTTTTTCAAAGGTATAAAGACATCTCTACACCATTTACATTTTGCGTTTGAATAGTGAAGGGGTGGGGGAGGGGGAGGGTGGAAATGTACACTAAGAATTCCAATGTGCAAGCATATCACCTTGAGGTTCTGACAATGTAATTCAGTTACTACACCTCAATATTTACATTTAAATGTAAATGTTTAACTTTAATTCTGGGTTAACGAGATTATATAAAAGGTGTAACAAGTGGCGTCCAGCTACAAAATAAGTAAGAACATTAAACAAGTTTTGGAAGGAATTTTGAATTTGTTGGGGGGGACTGGTCGTGAAATGGTTAATGGGAATGTTTGGAATGAGCTCGTTACCTTGTAACCAAGGAGAGTACCACAGAAGCCACTACAAAACAAACTGGCAGCCTGGGTAGCTAGAGAAACTAAAGTGTAGACAGATTTCAGGTTGATTTTGACTGTTTCGAACATTTAATGACTTTATAGTCGAGCATTTTACACTGTAAATCACAAACGTTAGCTGAACTAGCTAGCTACGCGTTCAAACCGCATGAAATAAGTGGAACCAGGTGAAGGTTGAGGCAATAATATATTTGCGATACTACTTTCACGATAGTTTTGCCTCATGTTGTGACTTCTCCGCTTGAAGTGTATATTTCATATTGCTCACAATGTCCACCGGGATTCATCATGCCACAAATCAAAGCATCAAGCCCTTCAAGTCTAGCGAAGAGTACCTGTATGCGATGAAGGAGGATTTGGCAGAATGGTTGAGAGATTTGTACGAGATCGATATTGACGTGAACAACATACTGGAGGCGCTCGAGACGGGCGCTGTCCTCTGTTCCCACGCCAATAATGTCACACGAGTGGCGGGAGAGTTCATTCAAAAATACGGGATGGTGCGACAGGTCCAGCTGCCAACGAACGGTGTCACGTTCGTAAATTCGGCCCAACCTGCAACTTTCCTGGCCCGGGACAACATCTCAAATTTCATCAGTTGGTGTCGAAAGCATATGGATATTAAAGGTATGACAATATTCCTGCATAATGGCAATTTATGTTTTGACTGACAACTACTTTTGCTGGCCACAATTATTCAATTGTATATATCCTACAGAAGGCTTGAACGTAATTATAGTTTAACTGGGTGAAGCCATTGTGAATAATCTTTATGTGCCGTAAATCCACACCCATTTGCCCCACAGGTCAAGTGGCAAACAGGTGACAAACTGACATGAATGGAGTCTCTTGAATTAATGGCTAGCCTATAACGGGCCGACTCTTTTCTCTGTATATATCAATGATGTTGCTCTTGCTGCGGGCGATTCCCTGATCCACCTCTACGCAGACGACACCATTCTATATACTTTCGGCCCGTCATTGGACACTGTGCTATCTAACCTCCAAACGAGCTTCAATGCCATACAGCACTCCTTCCGTGGCCTCCAACTGCTCTTAAACGCGAGTAAAACCAAATGCATGCTTTTCAACCGATCGCTGCCTGCACCCGCATGCCCGACTAGCATCACCACCCTGGATGGTTCCGACCTTGAATATGTGGACATCTATAAGTACCTAGGTGTCTGGCTAGACTGCAAACTCTCCTTCCAGACTCACATCAAACATCTCCAATCGAAAATCAAATCAAGAGTCGGCTTTCTATTCCGCAACAAAGCCTCCTTCACTCACGCCGCCAAGCTTACCCTAGTAAAACTGACTATCCTACCGATCCTCGATTTCGGCGATGTCATCTACAAAATGGCTTCCAACACTCTACTCAGCAAACTGGATGCAGTCTATCATAGTGCCATCCGTTTTGTCACCAAAGCACCTTATACCACCCACCACTGCGACTTGTATGCTCTAGTCGGCTGGCCCTCGCTACATATTCGTCGCCAGACCCACTGGCTCCAGGTCATCTACAAGTCCATGCTAGGTAAAGCTCCGCCTTATCTCAGTTCACTGGTCACGATGGCAACACCCATCCGTAGCACACGCTCCAGCAGGTGTATCTCACTGATCATCCCTAAAGCAAACACCTCATTTGGCCGCCTTTCGTTCCAGTACTCTGCTGCCTGTGACTGGAACGAACTGCAAAAATCGCTGAAGTTGGAGACTTTTATCTCCCTCACCAACTTCAAACATCAGCTATCCGAGCAGCTAACCGATCGCTGCAGCTGTACATAGTCTATTGGTAAATAGCCCACCCATTTTCACCTACCTCATTCCCATACTGTTTTTATACTGTTTTTTATTTTTTATTTATTTACTTTTCTGCTCTTTTGCACACCAATATATCTACCTGTACATGACCATCTGATCATTTATCACCCCAGTGTTAATCTGCAAAATTGTATTATTCGCCTACCTCCTCATGCCTTTTGCACACATTGTATATAGACTGCCCATTTTTTTTCTACTGTGTTATTGACTTGTTAATTGTTTATTCCATGTGTAACTCTGTGTTGTCTGTTCACACTGCTATGCTTTATCTTGGCCAGGTCGCAGTTGCAAATGAGAACTTGTTCTCAACTAGCCTACCTGGTTAAATAAAGGTGAAATAAAAAAATAAATAAAAACAAGTGCTCAACAGTGTTTGATGGAATGCATGCAATATGGAAATGTACCACTAGGTGAGGCTCTAAATCCATACTTCATAGGAAAATGGCCTCGTGAACCTTTCCCTCAATTTTTAAATCTGTACATTTCTAATGATCACATCCCTGGATAGAACATTCATCTGGGAACAAAACTCAGCGCCCAGGGTTTTCCTGGTCATGTTGGTCATATGAGGCTGCTCGTATTACGTTAACATCTCGATCCTCACACGTCTCACTCAATCTTTCTCCCCATTCCTCCAGATGTGCTCATGTTTGAGACAGATGACCTAGTGCTGCGGAAGAATGAGAAGAACTTTGTGCTGTGTCTGCTGGAAGTAGCCCGGCGGGCCTCTCGTTTCGGCATGGCCGCCCCCGTGTTGATCCAGTTGGAGCAAGAGATCGAGGAGGAGATCAGAGAGGAGCTGGAGTTGCCCCTGGAAAAGACCCCGCCACTAGCCAAACCCCAGCGGCGCACCTCCAACACTCAAAACCTGGATGAGATGGTGAGACCGCACCGCTGGAACAAGTTCACAAATTGGAACCAATGAACAAATCTTCCACTATAATCAGTGATCAAATCCACTATTCCAACTAGTTCACACATCCCCCACAGTCACTAATATTATCTGTAATTGTAATCAGCGATCAAATCTATTTTAAGTGACCAGTTATTACAAATCTACCGCTATTACAAGTGAACTCTACAATGATCAAGTCTACTGTAACTAATGCTCAAATCATCCAAAGTAACCAGTGATCAGATCTCCTGCCCGCAAATGTGGCCAGTCTGGTGTAACTACTGATCTGGGTCCCTCTATGGGGAAAGGACTAGTACTCTGTTTTATACACTGAATTATATTAGACTTGTTGGATAAACCTAATGATGGTAGTTTGGGCTATAAGGGTTATTTCCATTTTAATGAAGTTATCTGAGGAAATTAATTAGACCATATAATTTTTGTGGAAAAGATTAACAGACCATGGAAATTGCTGTACATGTCAAAATAGGCTACAGGATTGACTTGAATCTTCTCTTTTCAATTTGACCTTAACTAAGCCAAAGGGAAAACTCTATTGGCAATGGATGGACCACCACCTTTTGCTGTCGTAACTCACTTATAAAACCCTGTCAAGAGGGATAAAGGCTTGTTTTTGTTACAAAGATGTGAGTTGTCGGACAAGCAGGGGAAATGTCTTAGCGGGTCCCTTGGCTGCCGGGATATGTCTGATTTGTAGAAGTCTGGGGTTCAATAGTCACTCACTGATATATTGCATATTTAATAAATAGCTGGATAGTGTAAGGAGACACAGTATTGCTGCCTTTGTCTAACACAGTGTGTCTGTGTGTGAGACTGAATTGTACTTAATTTTAACTATTAGTCACCCTGGCTATAGAATAAAGACAACATATAAAAACGTACAGTACATCATGTGCAGTACTTTTGAGTACGTACAGTTGAAGTCGGAATTTTACATACAACTTAGCCAAATACATTTAAACTTGAGTTTTTCACAATTCCTGACATTTTAAATCCTAGTAAAAATTCCCTGTCTTAGGTCAGTTAGGATCACCACTTTATTTTAAGAATGTGAAATGTCAGAATAATAGAGCAAATTATTTATTTAAGCTTTTATTTATTTCATCACATTCTCAGTGGGTCAGAAGTTTACATACACTCAATTAATATTTGGTAGCATTGCCTTTCAATTTAACTTGGGTCAAATGTTTCGCTTAGCCTTCCACAAGCTTCCCACAATAAGTTGGGTGAATTTTGGCCCATTACAGAGCTGGTGTAACTGAGTCAGGTTTGCAGCCTCCTTGCTTGCACACGCTTTTTCAGGTCTACCCACACATTTCTTACCCCAACAACATGATGCTGTCACCCCCGTGTTTCATGATTGGGATGGTGACCTTTGGCTTGCAAGCATCCCCCTTTCTCCTCCAAACATAACGATGGTCATTATGGCCAAACAGTTCTATTTTTGTTTCATCAGACCAGAGGACATTTCTCCAAAAAGTACGATGTTTGTCCCGATGTGCAGTTGCAAACCGTAGTCTGGCTTTCTTATGGAGGTTTTGGAGCAGTGGCATCTTCCTTGTTGAACGGCCTTTCAGATTGTGTCGATATAGGACTTGTTTTACTGTGGATATTGATACTTTTGTACCTGTTTCCTCCAGCATCCTCACAAGGTCCTTTGCTGCTGTTTTGGGATTGATTTGCACTTTTCACACCAAAGTACGTTCATATCTAGGAGACAGAACGCGTCTCCTTCCTGAGCTGTATGACGGCTGCGTGGTCCCATGGTGTTTATACTTGCATACTATTGTTTGTACAGATGAACGTGGTACCTTCAGGTGTTTGGAAATTGCTCCCAAGGATGAACCAGCCGTGTGGAGGACTCTACAAATTTTTGGGTGGGTCTTGGCTGATTTCTTTCGATTTCCCATGATGTCAAGCAGAGGCACTGAGGATGAAGGTAGGCCTTGAAATACATCCACAGGTACACCTCCAATTGACTCAAATGATGTCAATTAGCCTATCAGAGGCTTCTAAAGCCATGACATAATTTTCTGGAATTTTCCAAGCTGTTTAACCTCTCTGGGATTATGTTGCCCACCTGGCCAAAAGCCAGTGAAAATGCAGAGCGCCAAATTCAAATAAATTACTATAAAAAATGAAACTTTCATGAAATCACACATGTAAGATACCAAATGAAAGCTACACTTGTGAATCCAGCCAACATGTCAGATTTCAAAAAGGCTTTTCGGCGAAAGCAAACGATGCTATTATCTGAGGATAGCACCTTCGTAAACAAAGAGAGAAAAGCATATTTCAACCCTGCAGGCGCGACACAAAACGCAGAAATAAAAATATAATTCATGCCTTACCTTTGACGAGCTTCTTCTGTTGGCACTCCAATATGTCCCATAAACATCACAAATGGTCCTTTTGTTCGATTAATTCTGTCGATATATATCCATTTATTTGGCGCGTTTGAGCCAGAAAAACACCAGTTCCAACGTGCGCAATGTGACTACAAAATATCTCAAGTTACCTGTAAACGTTGCCAAAACATTTCAAACTACTTTTGTAATACAACTTTTGGTATTTTTTAACGTAAATAATACAGGAGGAAAACAAAACTGTAGCATGCTTTCTGGTCACGCGCCTCTATCTAACAGTACACTTCAAGTGACCCTCGTTCAAGATGGCCGTACATTTTCATTACACAAAGGAAAAAACTCAACTAATTTCTAAAGACTGGTGACATCCAGTTGAAGCGATAGGAACTGCAAGAAGGTCCCTTTAGAAATCTGTATTCCCAATGAAAGCCCGTTGAAAAGAGTGACCTCAAAAAAACAAAACCATCTGAATTGTTTATCCTCGGTTTGGCCAGCTAAATAAGTTCTGTTATACTCAGACATGATTCAAACAGTTTTAGAAACTTCAGTGTTTTCTATCCACATCTACTAATAATATGCATATCTTATCTTCTGGGGATGAGTAGCAGGCAGTTGATTTTGGGCATGCATTTCATCCGAATGGGAAAATACTGCCCCCTGTCACCAAGAAGTTAAAGGCACCAGTCCACTTTGTATGTAAACTTCTGACCCACTGGAATTGTGATACAGTGAAATAATTGGTCTATAAACAATTGTTGGAAAAATTACCTGTCATGCACGAAGTAGATGTCCTAACCAACTTGCCAAAACTATAGTTTGTTAACAAGAAATGTGTGGATTGGTTGAAAATTGAGTTTTAATGACTCCAACCTAAGTGTATGTAAACTTCCGACTTCAACTGTACATGTTCAAGTGTTGGCTCTTGGATTTCACCTGTGTTTTTGTTTCTCAGGTCCAGTGCCTCATTAGCCGCTGCACCTGCCCCACACAGTTTCCTATGTTCAAAGTGTCCGAGGGCAAATACAGGGTGGGGGACTCCAGCACACTCATATTTGTTCGGGTATGCCTCTCTCCGCCACCTGTTCTACTCTCTTCCCTCTCTCATCCTCATCAATTGCTCACTCTTTACAGCTGAGCTCATTCTGTGCCTATCACTTCTCATCTCTGACAATCTATCACCGATATACCCATATACTGCAGCACTCTATGGAGATTTTGTTTTTATCTTTCAGTGGAAAAATTGATTGATCTGTTTTGTGCTTTATTTTACTGTGGCAGAAAGTGGGGTGCGGTATCTGTGGGGTGTGACATATGTAACCTTGAAGGTCTCTTTGAAATGCTTAATGCTATGTAGTCATTATTGTGAGTGAATCATTTGTCTTTTACTATCTTAACCCACCAATTATACAATGTTGCAGTTGTGCTCTTTTTCATAGGTATGGTTTGTGTGTGTGCGCCCGCATGCGTGTCCATGTTTTATCAGATCCTGCGTAATCATGTGATGGTGCGAGTGGGTGGAGGTTGGGACACCCTGGAGCACTATCTGGACAAGCATGACCCCTGTCGCTGCACCTCGATCAGTGAGTTCTCTCAGACCCCCCACATACACACACACACACTAGCCCCCCTTCCGACTGAGCCTGCTTGAATCACCATCAATTACATAATGCAGGAGCATCCACCAGGCAAATTGATTGTCAATATTCATCACGACACGCAGGGTGCCTGTGAGCTCCTGAGAACTCTAACCACAATACTATACAACAATGCAACTCAACTTTATTAATCACCACAGGGAGCAATTTAGTTTAGAAGGTATCAGAGTACATGGATGTGTTATATAATTACAGTAGGATGGAGAAGTAGAATACCTGGAATATTACTCAAAGCGATTCTCAATATTGCAATAGTGTAGGGCATGCTGCACACTAGGTGGCAGTCCACACCTTAACCATTGCGCTTGTCATGATTGGACAATTGAGCTGCTCATTGTGTATTATTGTGCATTGACAAGCACATGCATTAAAGGGGACAATGAAAGGAAGCATAGATGGATGACTGCGTACCCCGCTGAGCTTCTGTCAATTATATTACCGCTCCACACTAGATGCTGGTGTAATAAAAGACTTGCACTATATATACAAAACTATGTGGACACCCCTTCAAATTAGTGGATCTGGCTATTTCAGCCACACAGTTGTTGACAGGTGTATAAAATTGAGCATACAGCCATGCAATCTCCATAGACGAGCATTGGCAGTAGAATGGCCTTACCGAAGAGCTCAGTTACTTTCAACGTGGCACCGTCATAGGATGCAACCTTTCCAACAAGTCAGTTGCTAGAGCTGCCCCGGTCAACTGTAAGTGCTGTTTTCGTGAAGTGGAAACATCTAGGCGCAACAACGACTCAGCCGCAGAGTGATTGATCACACAAGCTCACAGAACGGGACCGCCGAGTGCTGAAGTACGTAGTGTGTAACAATCGTCTCTCCTTGGTTGTAACACGCTCTACCGAGTTCCGAACTGCCTTTGGTAGCGACGTCAGCACAAGAACTGTTCAGCAGGTGCTTAATGAAATGGGTTTCCATGGCTGAGCAGCCGCACGCACTCAAGACTAAGATCAACATGCGCAATGCCAAGCGTCGGCTGGAGTGGTGTAAAGCTCACTGCCATTGGACTCTGGCGCAGTGGAAACACGTTCTCTGGCGTGATGAATCCCGCTTCACCATCTGGCAGTCCGACAGGTTAATCTGGGTTTGGCGGAAGCCAGGAGAACGCTACCTGCCCAAATGCATAATGTCAACTGTAAAGTTTGGTGGACGAGGAATAATGGTCTATGGCTGTTTTTAATGCTTTGGGCTAGGCCCCTTAGTTCCTGTCAAGGGTAATCTTAATGCTACATCATGCAATGACATTCTAGACAATTCTGTGCTTCTAATTTTGTGGAAACAGTTTGGGGAAGGCCCTTAACTGTTTCAGCATGACAATGCACAAATCAAGGGCCATACAGAAATGGTTTGTCGAGATCGGTGTGGAAGAACTTGACTGGCCTGCACAGAGACCTGACCTCAACTCAATCGAAGACCTTTGGGATGAATTGTATCGCCGACTGCGATCCAGGCCTAATCGCCCAACATCCATGCCCAACCTCACTAATGCTCTTGTGGCTGAATGGAAACAAGTCCCCATAGCAATGGTCCAACATCTAGTGGAAAACCTTCCCAGAAGAGGGGAGGCTGTTATAGCAGCGAAGGGAGGACCAACTCTATTAATGCCCAGGATTTTGGAATGAGTTGGTCATGTAGTTAATGTAACTGAAGCATTGCTGGCCTCTCCAAGGTCGGCTTTTAACCAAAGGCATGTAACATCATAGCCGCAGGAAATAGGGGTGCTGAGGGTGCTGAACTTTTTTCTTTCTCTCACACAAAAGTAGTTCACTGGGCCTTTACTAGTCCTGTATTAGCGAACCAATATACCCCCAATCCCTAACATCTTTAAAGCCCCAAGAGGGCCAGAGTGGAAGGACGGTGGACTGTGATTGTCATTTTGTCATATAAATAGAGACACATTTCTATTAGGAGCAGCCATTAGCCTAACCTCTACTTTCAGCTGATGAGTGCTGGTCTTTTATTCCCCAAATTTAGAGATTGGAAAGAGTTGACACCAATGCAGAAATATGAATTGTGACAGGCACTGACATTGCAACCATAAACCTAATTGGTATTCAGAAGATTTATCAGAGGTTAAATACTTCAGCTAAAAATACAGTGAGGGAAAAAAACAAAAGTTATATAAATTGTGCTTCATTCCTAAAAATATAGTGAGGGAAAAAAACAAAAGTTATATAAATTGTGCTTCATTCCTAACAAGATACCATGCCGCAAATAAGTGCTTTAAATAACGATTACCATTCAAATTATGTGCTGCTGAATCCTGTATCTTACATTTTATTTTCACCTTGGTGATTTACTGGGATATTAACAGCTTCCCTGTAACACTGGTGACAGATGAAGACTTTTTCTTCTCTTCTCTTGATTTCCATCCCTCTCTCATCTCTCTTCAGCCCATAAGCTGGCCCAGCGCCCGGGCACGCCGGTCCACGAGATCAAAGGCAGGTTGCCGGGGCGCCCAGACGGCCAGGGTCCAACCATGCCTACCATGCTGATCATGAGTCGCCACGCCCAGACCCCCTTCCAGCCCGTCCTCTGGACCCCCTCCGAAGCCCCCTCCACCTACTCCCCCAGGGGCCTGAGGCCAGCCAGGACAAGGGGTTCCCTATCACCAGACACAGGGCTCAGAGTCTCTTGCTCCCCTAACAGATCGTCCCTCTCTCCTGACCCAGGCCCCCGGTTCTCCAGGGAGATGAAGACTACCTTTTCCAACAGGTAAGAGAATAATGGTGATGGTATTGATGAAAATATTAGTAATATTGATGATAATGCTATTAAAGACAATGATGGACATTGAGGGTGTTGAAATTGATTGTAAGATCACATTCATGGGTGGTTTTCAGTACCAGGGTACATAATATATCAGTGAATGCCACACTGACCTTAAACACAGTTTGAACCCAACAGGATCATTAATAACACAGCTTGGTTCCCCTGGACCTTGTTATTATTGCTGATCACTGCCATTTAACTACATTATTAGATTACCTGTTCATTGATGGATACAAAAAGCATACATAATATTTTGAAAAGCCCTCGCTTGTTGTCTGGCATCAGCAGCAAACGCCTTCCTAATATTGAGTTGCACCCACTTTTGTGCTCCGAACAGCCTCCATTTGTTGGGGCATGAACTCTACAAGGTGTCTGCATGCTGGCCCATGCTGACCCCAATGCTCCCCACAGTTGTCAAGTTGGCTGGATGTCCTTTGGGTGGTGGACTATTCTTGATACACACAGGAACTGTTGAGTGAAAAATCAATCAGCATTGCAGTTCTTGACACACTCAAACTTGTGTGCCTGGCACCTGCTACCATACCCCGTTCAAAGGCACTTACATCTTTTGTCTTGCCCATTCACCCTCTGAATGACACACATACATAATCGATGTCTCAATTGTCTCGAGGCTTAAAAATCCTTCTTGAACTTGTCTCCTCCCCTTCATCTTCACTGATTTGAAGTGGATTTAACAAGTGACATCAATAAGGGATCATAGATTTCACCTGTGTTCACCGGGTCAGTCGGTCATGGAAAGAGCAGGTGTTCCTAATGTTTTTTTTATACTCTGTGTAGATGGGTCACCTTGCTCTGTCAGTTAGAATGGCACTTAACACATATGTTAGAGGACTGAGTGCAGAACCCTCTTACCATTAGGACCTTATGGCCTTGTCTGAGAGCCCCATAAGTGTATAAGGCATTAACAAAGCAAACACTGCAGTACAGATCCAAGGGCTGCCCACATAAACCTACTTTTGTTCAAGAAAAAGGATGTTGGCTTAAATTCATGTAGTTTGTCAGTCTGTAAATTTAAAGTTTAATTTGTTGTGGTAGCATATTATGTTCATGAATAAATTGAATGGAGTCGGTTTACACTTCACTGGTGTTGAACATAGTGCAGTACAGGCTGTATTTTTGAGCATCAAGCAAAATGTGTTTTGTAACCGATATTGAAATTACTCTTTTAGCTTTTTCCAAAGAGTGAAATTACATAATCTGCAAAGGAATTGTCTAAAACGTGAGTGCTCATGCATGACTGTTATATTGTGATAATGTGACTCAATACCTCCATGCTGCACATAGTTTTACATTCCCGTTTTATTGTGTTGGATCATTTCACTGTTAACGTCCCCCACTACATGTTAAAATGAATCAACTTTGTCATGCCGCCACAATGTATTATTAACATTGTAGCTGGCCTACTTCAGCACAAACAGTCACTGGAGTTATAATTATGTGGGCAATGATTGTAGGGATGCATATGTTAGCATACACAACACCAGGAGGTATCTGTGGGCAGCCTGCTTTAGAAAACGATGAGCAAATTAACAGATTTATTAGATTGTTTTTTTTCTACAGTTTATATTATCGGTATGGTATACTCTAGATAATTTTCAGTAGTCTATTCAACATATTTCAGTCTCAGCATTATGCTGCAGAATTCACTGAATGTAAAATCACTGACAGATTTACAGACCTTCTATTCAGGTTAGTTTGAGGATATGATCATGACCACATTGACTGTCCATGAAAGTCTTTGTGGTCATCTTTGTCTATCACTGGTTGAAACTATGTCCTGCAGCCTCTGTAGACTTGGATTTTGATGTAGCAGCTCTGCTTTGCTTTTATTTCTCAAATTCTGTAATGAGTTTCCAGGTACTTAAACGCCAGGCTAGGAAATATTCTAAAATGACATAACATTTTCTGTCCATTTAATTAATCTATTGCACAATAGCATGGCAGGCAAATAAACTCAGCAAAAAAAGAAACGTTCCTGTTTCAGAACCCTGTCTTCCAAAGATAATTCGTAAAAATCCAAATAACTTCACAGATCTTCATTGTAAAGGGTTTAAACACTGTTTCAATGAACAATAAACAATTAATGAATATGCAACTGTGGAATGGTCGTTAAGACAAGAACAGCTTAGACGGTAGGCAATCAAGGTCACAGATATGAAAACTTAGGAAACTAAAGATTCCTTTCGACTGACTCTGAAAATCACCAAAAGAAAGATGCCCAGGTTCCCTGCTCATCTGTGTGAATGTGCCTTAGGCATGCTGCAAGGAGGCATAAGGACTGCAGATGTGGCCAGGGCAATAAATTGGAATGTCCGTACTGTGAAATGCCTAAGACACTGCTACAGGGAAACAGGAAGGACAGCTGATCGTCCTCGCAGTGGCAGACCACATGTAACAACACCTGCACAGGATCGGTACATCCGAACAGCACACCAGCGGGACAGGTACAGGATGGCAACAACTGCCCAAGTTACACCAGGAACGCACAATCCCTCCATCAGTGCTCAGATTGTCCGCAATAGGCTGAGATAGGCTGGACTGAGGGCTTGTAGGCCTGTTGTAAGGCAGGTCCTCACCAGACATCACCGGCAACAACGTCGCCTATGGGCACAAACCCACCGTCGCTGGACCAGACAGGACTGGCAAAAAGTGCTCTTCACTGACGAGCAACGGTTTTGTCTCACCAGGGGTGATGGTCGGATTCGCGTTTATCGTCAAAGGAATGACAGTTACACTGAGGCCTGTACTCTGGCGCAGGATCGATTTGGAGGTGGAGGGTCCGTCATGGTCTGGGGCGGTGTGTCACAGCATCATCGGACTGAGCTTGTTGTCATTGCAGGCAATCAACGCTGTGCGTTACATCCTCCTCTCTCATATGGTACCCTTCCTGCAGGCCCACCATGACAATGCCATTGCTCGTTCTGTGCGTGATTTCCTGCAAGACAGGAATGTCAGTGTTCTGCCATGGCCAGCGAAGAGCCCGGATCTCAATCCCATTCAGCACGTCTGGGACCTGTTGGCTCGAAGGGTGAGGGCTAGGGCCATTCCCCCCCCCCCCCCCCCGAAATGTCCGGGAACTTGCAGGTGCCTTGGTGGAAGAGTGGGGTAACGCCTCACGGCAAGAACTGGCAAATCTGGTGCAGTCCATGAGGAGGAGATGCACAGCAGTACTTAATGCAGCTGGTGGCCACACCAGATACTGACTTACTTTTGATTTTGACCCCCCCTTCGTTCAGGGACACATTAAATTTCTGTTAGTCACATGTCTGTGGAACTTGTTCAGTTTGTCTGTTGTTGAATCTTATGTTCATACAAATATTTACACATGTTAAGTTTTCTGACAATTAACGCAGTTGACAGTGAGGACGTTTCTTTTTGCTGAGTTTAGGTGTATGCATTTTTGGTCATAGCATAAAACTTCTCATTATCAAATCATTTCTGGGTAACAATTATGTACCTTACTGTAGTTTTAAATTAAAATGCATAGCACTTTTGGCCATAGCATACATCCAGAGATGTTGTGCTGTTCATCAACTTCAAGCAAATCACAAAGAAAATACAGCACAATAGCATTATATAGGCCCACTTAAAGGTAGACTCAGCAAAATGACGTTGCCACGAACAGCACCGTAGATATTGAGATGAGCGAGAGCGCCACTATGAGCACCTTGTATGTAATGTAGTATAGTGCGTTCTGACAGCCTTTTACGTGACAGTTTTTGCATTTAACACTTATTATTACATATTACAATATTATTGCTAAACAATACAAGACCGAGACAGTTGGTGAAAGCAGAACTCTAGGCTAGATGTGTGCATCTTACTTCACACACAAACACATCCACTGTTTGTTGTTCTAATTTGTGCTGTTGCCAGTGTCTTCTGTCTGTTGTTCGTTTTGTCTTACATTGTTTAATCTCCGTTGCCACAGGAGGCATTTTGCCTCTTGCCGTCATTGTAAATAAGAATTGGTTCTGAATTGACTTGCCTGGTGAAATAAAGGTAACTATTTTAAATAATAATTTTTAGTTTAAGCAGCTTTTTGTTTTTGCAGCCTTTGTTTTTAGTTTGCAGAAGTGGATTTGGTAGGCTACATTGTAGAGAAGCCTGGAAACAACTTTTATTCTGTATACTTACCATGTGCAAACTTGCATTAACAAATTAATAATGGTAGTTATTTAGGTCACCTTGGAGAGATTGGATACGCAGTGGCATATCAAAACTTGACAGTGATTTTGTTGTGCTATTTCAGACTGCGACAGAGTGCTTCCACACCCACTCTCCAGCACCACCAGTCTGGGCGTAATGATGACTCAGCACTCAACTCTTCCATGAGGACAGGCAGAGAGGCCACACGCTCGTCCCATGCCCCCCGCTTCACCAGCAGCCTGCCTCGGTACATCCAACACTCCTCCACACCTCAGCCCAAGACTAAGCCCCAGGCTCAGAGGCCTAGAACCCCCCTGGTCTTCCACAGGTCCCCTGGGCAGCAATCCTCCCTGCCCCAGCCCAGCCCAGAAAATGGGCTTACTCAAACCTGGACTAAGTCTCAGTTTGCCTCTAAGCTCAGGCAGAGCTCCATGTTGGGTGGCAACAGCACAGAACCCTCAACCAGTACTGCCCCCCAGAGGAATGGAGGACCCAACGCGGTAAGAGCTGCTACACCCGCCAGATATGCCCCTGTCTGCCCCAGACAACCCACCATCACTATCCAGCAACCTGAAAACATTGATACTCTTCAAAAGAGCCCCGATTTAATTCGCAATTTCTGTCCAGCCCAAAAATTCTGGGAAGAATCATCTGGGGAATGCCAAGTCAGGCCTTTCACACCCGTTGGATCAAACCTGAGGGATCCAAATAAGACACCCACCCCTTATGACATCACAAACAACCCTTCACACAGCGACTCCAACCATGAGAGAATGCAGGGCCTGACAAGACAGACAGCATTTGGCTTTCCTGTCAATGACGAGGCTTCTCACAAAAGCACTGGGGTGAGCCTTGAAGAGCCTGAGCATCCAGAACTATGTGGCAAAGTCTTTGTGGCAGGAGACAGAGCGATAGACAATGCTTACCTGTTTACCCCGCCCCCCATCAGCCCAGCCCAGGAGGCCAGTCTGTACCAGAGTCTGGAGCACGAGATCCTGTCCAACCTCCAGCAGCTCAGCATCAACTCAGATGACAGAAAACGCAAGCAAAACGGTCAATACCAACCATCTCAGAATATCGCTGAGAACGATTTAGGTGGATTCAGTACAGTTCTAGTTGGGTTCGAACCATCTCCACATACCTCAGCCTCTTATGCCACACATCCAGTTGAGGCCAGCTTTGATGCAGTCATCACTGAGCTCTCCAAAGGGAATAGGCTGCTGGAAAAGTTGTGTGTGGAGAGCTGGGTGAAAACACTCTCTGGTAGCCCTAGAGCTAGGGAGACTTGCAGCAACACAGAGGTGGTGAACTCCAGCTTAAACCTCAAAGTGGCCAAAGCCTGTGTAACCAGCTCCTGGTCCTCTATGGGCTCTGGTGTCGAGTCCAAAGAGCTGCCCGCTGATTCTACTTTCTCACCGGACTCTGGGAATGGAGTTAGCATTAGCATAAGGAGCAGGGTGACAGACGCCAATTCACTTGTAGTGAACCCCAGAGCCACTACCATAACAGGTCCTGATAGCCTGTTGAAACCAAGGAACTGGTCTTTCAGGCAGAAGAGAACCTTGATGAAACCAGAGAGTGTGCCCTCCATCTACAAGCTGAAGCTCCGGCCAAGGCACGACTACAGACCAGGTAAGAAGCCCTCGCGAATCCCCACCCCAATCTCCTACAAAGAGGGTCAACCAGCGGGGGACCCTGGAGGGTCCAGAAGGGGGGGGACACCTAGACGAGCATCACACACCTCCCCCAGGCAGGCAGACAGACAGGGTTCCACAGAAATGTATCAGAGCTACAGGCAGCATGGCTACAAAGCCACAGTGAGGCTAAGGCAGTGGCAAATGCTTCAATCGGTGACAGCAGAGGACCCAGAGCAAGAGTCCCGAGTCTAACCCCTTACATTTCGCTTCCATAGCAAATTGCAGTACTCAAGGGAAAAATACTCTATTTGGATGGTAATGTACAGGTACTGTACTACATTTATTTTTGGTTAAAGCTGAATTAATGCATCAGACCACACAAAGTAGTGGTGAAAGATTATCTGCATTCAGTGGAGCGTTCGCCTCAACAAATAAAGGTTTTCAACTATAATGCTCAGTTTCGGTTCAATTTGACTTATTCTGTGTGCACTCCACTACACTGTGTGACAATCATTTTAATGCAAAACTTTCCTCAATGCTATGGTAATCATATGTCTTTATTCCAATAGAAAATATACATTCTCCATCATAATTCTCCTCTATTCCCTCTCCGACAGTTGAATGTATTCAATTCCCTGTGATTTTATTTGGTGGGAGGTCAGATTTCCACTTCAATTTTGCTTCAGAGCAGCGCTCGGCTCCTTTCCAAATGCTCTTTTTAAATGGGGAACCAGGGAGCAACACACACACACACACACAGGCAGCGGGCAGCTGGAGAGCAATGAGAATAGAAGCATTCAGACCTTAATATCAGACACATCCGAGCGTCTCACAGCTGCTGCCTGTTACTCCAGGATCCGTTCTATCAGAGCACAAAAGATAAGCAGATAGCCTCACCCAGACCCCCACAGACTCAGTTATTGAGGCATGGCTGAAATTCAGAGCCATTGTATTTATATAAGGCTGCAAACACACATCCACAAACTGAAATAGACATTAACACACTCCCACACAGTCACACACAATGTGGTGGCTGAAGCCACAAATTCATTTGCTGATCGATTGTTTTTTTTTTGTTTTTTAAATAAGATTCCCTTTCATGATTGTGAGATGAATCACAGATTAACTTTGAATAGATTTTTTTTGTTTTTTTTTGACAGTGCTTGTGTTTGATCAACATTCAAGGCATTATTTTTTTATTGACTGCTTCTCAGGAGTGGCCCTCTCGTTTACAGTTCCGCGGGTTGCTACTTTAGCATCCTTTGATTGCTTTACTTAGCCTAAGATACTGTCTCAGTCACCTTGTGTGTTTTGAGTTTGTGGCTGTAGCCTGCAGACTTCTATATACCCCTCTAGCAAAATGCTGCTTGGAAGATCAAGTCTGGAGCTATTAATAGCCCTTGTCAGAGCTGCAGCCCGTCACACTACAGCAGCTGTGCTTGTTCCCTATCCGCTTGCACACGTCACGCTCCTCGCCTCCTCAGTCTCTACTAGAAAGACTCCTTCAATTACCTCTACTGGCTGTGGGCCGGCCAGCGATACTGACACACTGGGATGAGCTGTACTAGGGACGAACAATACACACTGGGACATACCAGGGATCAGCATCCGGTAGCCTTGAACTCAAATTCTGTTTTTTCAGCAACTTAATTTCTCAAAACAAGCACCTATTAAGTTTGTTGAACAATTTGATTTGATTATAGCATTAAAGTAATTCACCACTAGTGTGTATTTTCTTATTGGGGCCCTCAGGTTCAAGATGGCCCTCCAGTAGATATCTTTGAATACAATACATTTACATTTAAGTCATTTAGCAGACGCTCTTATCCAGAGCGACTTACAATGCTGATAGACACCTCACAATGCCAGGTTAGTGGTTCTCCTCAGAAAGGGCCTTTAGCGAGAGACCTCAGGAAATTAAACGGGAATCCTGAAAATAAAATGTTTTATTGGAATGTGTTAATATCACAAGTCACGAAAGTAGTAAGATATTATGCAGGTCTGTGACTAAAGCAGTGGAGGAAGGAAAAGTAAATCTGACCTGTGGCGTAAAGGGCAACCATGCAAGGCAATGGTCTTTGAGACTGTTAGTCTGTCGAGTTTCTCTGGCTATGTACTATAGACCATGTAAGAGTTCAAGAGAGACCTACCTCTGAAGTATTGAAGGATGCTCAAATGATGTATTCATGAAACAGACCAGAGAATGTGATGTCTGAGGACTCCATCGTAATTATAGGTTCACATCAACACAGAGCAAATTAATCATAGCTAGCTCATCAGCATATATAACATTTTTATTTATTTATTCAGGAACAGGCTGATTAAAGTCACAAAAGTAGTTTGACTCTGATTTTGAGGGCTGTTAGGCATTTGAGGTTCTCCTTATGGAATGTGATTGGTCCAAAACAGAAAAACGCCACCGGCAGTTTATTATCACTATCATCTTATAGTACCATACTAATTTAGTTTAATTCAAACAAGTTGCTATAGTCAGGTAGGCTAGCTGTATCTGCATTGTATTCTCCTTTCCCCATATTGTCTTTACTTTTCTGCTCTTTTGCACACCAGTATTTCTACTTGCACATCTATCACTTGTGTTAATTTGCTAAATTGTCATTACTTGCTACTATGGCCTATTTATTGCCTCACCACCTCATGCCATTTGCACACACTGTATATAGACTTTTTTTTTCTCTATTGTGTTATTAACTGTACGCTTGTTTATTCCATGTGGAACTCTGTGTCGCACTGCTTTGCTTTATCTTGGCCAGGTCGCAATTCTAAATGAGAACTTGTTCTCAACTAGCCTACCAGGTGAAATAAAAATAAATAAAACATTTCATTGAATACAACCTTACAGGAAACAAGTGTGTCCTTTTGTTCCCCCTTATTCCTACGTTTTACCAAAGGTTACTAACATTCAAGCATGGCATGTTCATTTATTGCTGTATTTAGCAGTTCAGAGGACCTGAACAGTCCGATATGTTGGCAACCACGTCTAGCCTCAAGTATTTTATTACATTTAGACTTTATTTATTTTTACAGTATATCATTAACAGTCTCATATCGGGGGTTTGGTCTGAGTTGTGTTTGTATATAAACACCCTTATGTGCTTCTACAGTTGTAGATTTTAGTATGTACACCGTTTGTTTGCGAGTGGAGCGTAAAGGTGGACTGGATTACTCCATTTAACAGAATTCTCCCTATGGTTGGCTGTTTTGGTTTCAGAGGACTAATTGAGATGGGTTTGTGTACGGAATTCGTATAGCTACCTCTGGGGATTATATGCTCAAGTGTGCACCTTCAAGACATCCGAGCAGAGAGAATGCATCAGCAGATGTCAACCTCAATCCCACTCCAAATAGGGCTTTGACATTAGCAATGTCATACATCGATCAACGTCTGTCTGGAGCGACTCCCAGATGCTGGAAAGTTCCTTTAGTGTACTTGAACGAGTTCAGAATTTTTACAGCAAGGGGTTGGTTTAGCTGCCTCCAAATCAAGAAAATATCAAAGATGGATAGGGTGGTACTCTCCATCCCTGATCAAGTCAGATAGCAGCAAAACAGGGCTGTTACATGTTAATACTGTAGCTTCACAGGACAAAAATGTGGTCAGCCATGGTGGTCCTAGGGAGGTTTACTGTACCAATGGCCCTCAATGCCACTCTGGTGCGCACCCACCGTCACTGAGTAAATCACATGAGGGCACAGCGTTCGTTTCTTAGTGCCCGTTGGAAGCGGATGGTTGCATGGACGTGTTTGCAGCGGGCACAGCCCACACTGCGCAGAGCCTCCCCGAACAGCAGAAGCACGTGCCAGTTGAATTTGGCCGAACACTCCACGTAGCCACACTTCCAGTTCTTCCTCACCAGGTCGGACATGTTGTGGCGGGGGATAACACGCCCCCGCTGCAAGTCCCGCTTGTTCCCCACGACCAGGATGGGCATGTCGCCTGTGCCCAACACCCTGGAGAGGAAAAGAGACACCGAATGAGAGGTAAGACACCTGTGGACATCTAAAGCATTAAGTATTCAACACAGTGGTTGCTTTTCTGTGGTCATTTGAACAGAAACACAGCATCACATGAAAGCAAGGCTTAGCTATGACTGACACAGATTTGTACCTCAGTTATAGTTGATGCTATTGAGGCAGCGTTCTCAAATCCCCTGCCCTGCCAACTCTGTCAAACTAATTAAGCCATTTTATCAGGAAGTCTTCGTAGGGAGAGGATTAAGGGACATTTCTGTTTGGAGTTATTCATGACCAAAAACAAGGGGTGCAACTTTCACTGGGTACAGGGCCACATTCTGGAATTGCATTTTTGTCCCTCCCAGTTATCATTGGAATTTGATACAAAATGAGGCAACTGTGTATTTTAGGAACATGCGGATGCCTCTGACCGTTCGGATAAACCTTGGGTTTCTGTGGTGTGTTCATTGTGCGTGTTCTGTATACAGTGTGTGTACAGAGTATACTGTGCATTTGAAAAGTATTCAGACCCATTTACTTTCTCCACATTTTGTTAAAGTGACTCCCCATCCCGCATGAGGGAGCGTAATCATTGACTGATACTAATTAGCATAACGCAACAGACAAATATTCCTAGAAAATATTCCTATTCATGAAAATCACAAGTGAAATATATTGACACAGCTTAGCCTTTAGTTAATCACCCTGTTATCTTAGATTTTCAAAATATGCTTTACAGCCAAAGCTAGACAAGCATTTGTGTAAGTTTATCGATAGTCTAGCATAAGGTAACTTGGTCACGGAAATCAGAAAAGCAATCAAATTAAATCATTTACCTTTGAGCTTCGGATGTTTTCACTCACGAGATTCCCAGTTAGATAGCCAATGTTCCTTTTTCCCCAAAATATTATTTTTGTAGGCGAAATAGCTCTGTTTGTTCTTCACGTTTGGCTGAGAAATCGCCCGGAAATTGCAGTCACAAAAACTCCAAAAAATATTCCAAATGAGCTCCATAATATCGACAGAAACATGGCAAACGTTGTTTATAATCAATTCGACAATATATCCACTGGGACAATTGGTTTTTCAGTAGGACCGATTGGAATAATGGCTAACTCTGTATTTTACGCGAGAGTCACTCTGGGAGCCATCAGGTGACCAGTTGCGCAATGTAGCCGCTTACGGGTATTCTTCAACATAAATGCGTAAAACTACGTCACAATGCTGTAGACACCTTAGGGAATACGGAGAAAAAGTAATCTGGTTGATAGCCCATTCACTGCTCAATAGGGACGCATTGGAACGCAGCGCTTTCTCAGGCTTTCGCCTGCAACATCAGTTCTGTTATACTCACAGACAATATTTTTACAGTTTTGGAAACTTGAGTGTTTTCTATCCCAAGCTGTCAATTATATGCATATTCTAGCATCTTGTCCTGACAAAATATCCTGTTTACTACATGAACGTTATTTTTCCAAAAATGAAAATACTGCCCCCTAGTCACAAAAGGTTAAATTACAGCCTTAAATCTAACTTTTTTTTTTAAAACCCCATAATGACAATGCAAAAACCGTTTTTTAAAAACAGAAATACCTTATTTACATAAGTATTCAGACCCTTTGCTATGAGATTTGAAATTGAGCATCATGTTTCCATTGATCTTCCTTGATGTTTCTACAACTTGATTGGAGTCCACCAGAGGTAAATTCAATTGATTGGACATGATTTGGAAAGGCACACACATGTCTATATAAGGTCCCACAGTTGACAGTGCATGTCAGAGAAAAAACCAAGCCATGAGGTTGAAGGAATTGCCTGTAGAGCTCCGAGACAGGATTGTGTCGAGAAACAGATCTGGGGAAGGGTACCAAAACATTCTTGCAGCATTGAAGGTCCCCAAGAACACAGTGGCCTCCATCATTCTTAAATGGAAGAAGTTTGGACCCTCCAAGACTCTTCCTAGAGCTGGCCGCCCGGACAAACTAAGCTATCGGGGGACCAAGAAGCTGATGGTCACTGATAGAGCTCCAGAGTTCCTCAGTGGAGATGGGAGGACCTTCCAGAAGGACAACCATCTCTGCAGCCCTCCACCAATCAGGCCTTTATGGTAGAGTGGCCAGACGGAAGCCACTCCCCAGTAAAAGGCACATGACAGCCCGCTTGGAGTTTGCCAGAAGGCACCTAAAGGACTCAGAGGAACATGATTCTCTGGTCTGATAAAACCGTAGGGATGGTGCCAAGGAAATCTGGCACCATCCCTACGACGAAGCATGGTGGTGGCAGCATCATGCTGTGGGGATGTTTTTCAGTGGCAGGGACTAGTCAGGATCAAGGGAAAAATAAACGGAGCAAAGTACAGAGAGATCCTTAATGAAAACCTGCTCCAGAGCGCTCAGTACCTCAGACTGGGGTAAAGGTAAAAAATCCAACAGGACAACGACCCTAAGCACACAGTCAAGACAATGGAATGGCTTCGGGACAAGTCTCTGAATGTTCTTGAGTGGACCAGCCAGAGCCCGGACTTGAACCCGATCGAACATCTCTGGGGAGACCTAAAGAATAGCTGTGCAGCGTACCTTCCCATCCAACCTGACAAAGCTTGAAAGGATCTGCAGAAAAGAATGGGAGAAACTCCCCAAATACGGGTGTGCTGCCAAAGGTGCTTCAACAAAGTACTGAGTAAAGGGTCTGAATACTTATGAAAATGTGATATTTTTTTTATATACATTTGCAAATATTTCTAAAAACCTGTATTTGCTTTGTCATTGTGGGGTATTGTGTGTAGATTGAGGGGGAAAAAACAATTTAATACATTTTAGAATAAGGCTCTAACGTAACAAAATATGGAAAAAGTCAAGCGGTCTGAATACTTTCCGAATGCACTGTATCTGTAGTCAGATATATGTGAGTAAGATCCAAGGTGTCACCCTCCTCTCCCCATCCCAGGCCTCTGTGTTCAGCTTTTGTCTCTTCCTTATCTCCTGAAGATGATGATAGTTCTTGTGACAGTTCCCTCTTTCCCTAAGAAATAAATAGCTTTTCCTCAACTGTCAGTTCCTTATATTGATTTCAAAAGAATGTAGCCTACTGCTCCAAATGTTGATTTTACAAGCATGTGCTGCAAAACAGTTAGCACGTAAATCTAACAAATCAAATGATTTGTGCATAATCATAACTGGACGAGCCCACCCAATAAATGGATGACTGGGAGATGAATGGCTGTGACAGGACCGGTCACTGACACCATTAGCCTCTGTATGGCCTTGGCAATGTGGTGCTGTCAGAATGGGCACTGATTGACGGCCTCACATTCACACACCCCACCCCTACTGTCACCACTAGAACAGCTGTGACGTCCACTTTGACGTCCCAGTACCACGAAGAGGAATGTGTGGATTCAAGAGGAAGCCTTATTGACTTTTCAAAACTGAGGCCAAGGGGGTTGGTTGGGTCAAACCTACAGTAAATCCTATGCCTCGATACATTTTCACCATGGTGTGTTATGAAGAATTTCAATTAAGTTAGACATCTTTTATAATACATTAGATATTACAATAGCAGTACATACATTAAGTACATTGCAGAAAAATCTCAGCCAGCCAGCTGTCAGTCTAGTCCCTGGCTCATTAGCAGATTTGGAGATGATATTAAACAACCCATCTCTCCCTCTGTGTGTGTGAGAGCGAGACATGTGAGACGTGCAAGAGAGATGGTGGTGTGAAGATGATTTCATTGTAAATTAAACACGTGTTTGCCACCAAGGTCATCAGCTGCCTCACAACGACAAGTCATGTGGTTGCAAGCTAATGGCTCTCAGAATCAGTCTCCACTCCCCTGACACGTATCACACGTCCGTCCCTCCAAACATCACATCATGTCACTATCCCACACTGACATCAGTCTAAGACAAACACCAGCCTTGTTTCCCAACCCTGTTATTAGGACACACAGTCTCTCTGATTAAAGCTATCTGGGCTCCCAGGAGGGATGGTTTGCGCAAATTGCTTTGACTAATTATATGACACAGAATTGGTTTAGCAGCTGCCTGGTTTGGGAGAGATGTATCGACCTGAAAAGCAAGCGAGCACTACTGACATGAAATTTGTGGATTCGCAAGGAATGGTTATTGATTTTTTTTCAAGCCCAGAGCCAAGAGGGGTGGTTTGTTAAAAAATAATCTAATGTTTCTGGATACATTTCATCCACAGTGGAAGATCGGCTTGGTAACAGTTCTATCAAACTGTGACTTAACTTTTTTACCATGGTAAGATAACCACTGTGAAATACTTGTTTTGTAACAAGTATCTGTTGAGTGTCTATTGTGAGTGTCTATAAAGTGGGTGTTGTTAAAACTGTTTTCATCACACCATTCCACACTGCATTCGCTTCCAACAACATCTAAAAAATACAGAATTCAATAGAACATATAAAAGAGGCGGCAGGGTAGCCTAGTGGTTAGAGCGTTGGACTAGTAACCAAAAGGTTGCAAGTTTAAATCCCTGAGCTGACAAGATACAAATCTGTCGTTCTGCCCCTGAACAGGCAGTTTAACCCACTGTTCCTAGGCCGTCATTGAAAATAAGAATTTGTTCTTAACTGACTTGCTTAGTTAAATAAAGGTTAAAAAAGACAATGGAGCGATTGTGAAGAGAAGCCAAAGTGATTATGAAGACATTTGACCCTGGCAGTCTGAGCCACTCATGTTGATTTCAGTCCAAATGTTAAACATTTGTTTATGTGAGTGTGGCGGTGGAGGCTCCTGATTGCGGCCTAGGCTTCTCTATTCATAGCGAGCCATAATTACAGCTGAGTTCAAAGAGCTGGTGCCAGCCGGCCCTATTTGGCATGCAAGCCATGTCCTCACCTGGTCTCTAGGATCTGCTGGCGCATGGTCTTGATGTATTCGAAGCTGTCGAAGCAGCAGATGTCATAGACCAGGATGTAGACGTGAGCGCTGCGGATACCTCGGCAGCAGGTGTCTGTCCACTCCTGGAGGAGGGAGGGGAGAGGAAAGAGGAAGGAAGGAGACAGGAGGGAGAAGAGAAGACACGGGGAAGGCTCTCATTAGGAAGCAGTACCTTTTTGTCTGGTAATACTCAGATGCACTGTTTGATACATTTTGAATGTGACGGAAAGATTTATTTTAAATAGTAGCACGGAGACCAATAGTCTTCACCTATTCTATGCACGCACAGCTTTTGTACACTTTTTTCAGAATGATGTTAGTCTAGTTAATTTGCTGAAATTACTTGCAACATAGCATACTCTCTGGTCAATATGACAAAAACACAATCTGCTCTCTTTTGTAATTTTAATTTCTGCTTTATGATTGGCTCCTCGCTGTGAGAAAAATTGTTTGCAAGCAAGTGCTTGCCTTGCATAGCTTTTCAAAAAGACCTCAAGCACCTCTCCATTGCAAATGAAAACACTGATTATCTTATAAATTATCAATTGAGTGTGAAATTTGATTAGTTATACCCAAAACTCTGGTTAATATGTGGACTTCAACACAATATTACTTTCTTTAAATGAGTAAGCCAAACTAGTAATGACATTTTCTGAGGTCTCAGCTCCATTGAACAGTTTCAGTTCAATATTTTGTTCTGTGACTGTAAAATTGTGTCTAGACATGATGAGAAATCTCTGGTGCATTGAAAGGTCAACTTTCATTCAAACTTTATGACTGCAAAGCTGCCAGTGTTGTGTTTGAAACCACCTAAAGCGAGACCGAGACGGATTCAAGACCAAGAACAGAGGGGGGAGAGACCAAGTCAAGACCAAGACCGGGGGGAGAACAAGGGGTCCGAGACCAAGTCAAGTCCGAGACCAGAAAAATGCGAGTCCAATTCAAGACCATGATTGTAATTTTGGTAAATCACCACCATAAGAGTTCAAAATGTCCAGTATTTCTGTGTTCATATTTCAGAACAACATATGGATTCTTTAGACATTCAGAATAGTCACTGCTGCTGAGGGAAAATAGAGCCACTCTACAAATTATTACTAAACCAAACACAGTGGGGAACAATGAGCCTTCAGAGAAGGGCTAAGGATTTATAAAATAATTATTATAATAATATAGAAATAATTATAATTATTTGATTATTTTCAATGAATTTCTAATTTAATCTCATCAGTTTTTGTTGGAAAGGAAAGGGTTAAAACTGAAAATAAACAAATATCCAATCAGGATTTTTCTTTGCTTGTCTCTGGGGGATACATCGAGCGAGCTAAGTCAGCCATTGGCTAGGCCATCAGAAGTTATATAAAGGCATCTGCCATTCAATTGTATTAGTAAAAAAAGTATGGAAACGTCTGCCTTCTTGAAGGCCAACAGGTCACTACTACTCAATAGTAAGCAGTAGTTTTACCACGGTCTAGCTAGCTAGCTTTGGTTGTTGGCTAGTTTTCAGTGGCAGCAGGTTTTATCAAAGAGGAGGTTGTTGCTAATTTGTTAGCGTCTCCCTTTTCAAGAATAACTTTCAACAAGAAGTAACGTTTCAAATGATCATCTGGTGAGTGGAACTGTGTTTTTTTATTACAGTGTGCTTGTTGTTAGCCATCTCTTTGAAAATAAGTTGTGTGTGAAACATTGTTGCATTTAAAGTGGAACTGACAGCATTTTAGCAACGTGAAATCTTATTAAAATCTGTTCATATACACCCACAGGAAGAATATTACACTTTATGTTTTAAACATTCTGACATGTGACCACTTAGATATGGTCATTTTCACATTTTACATAAATTCTTAGCATCCAGAATTAATGATAGAATGATAATTCTACCGCAGTAGAGTGGGAAAAGGGATGTGCCGGGACCATCGACACAGATCAGGGGGTTATCAATCAGAGCTACAGTAGACCTTTATACAAACAAGCCATTTGCCACACGGGCCTGTCATCATTCACTTTGAACTGGACTGTGTGTTTACAGGCAGTTGCAACAGCGCGACTTTCGATCATTAGAACACATTTGTCAAAAGCCACAAAATAAACCTGAATGGATTTCTACAAATATGTAAACACCACGGTCATCTTACAAAACACGAAAAGGTAGGCTCTCTCTCCCTCAGTTATGCACATGAGCAACAACTAATGCTAGCCATAGCAAGATAGGCTAAAATCTAACAAAGGAACATTAGATAAAACATCTCATTTTTTCAGCTAGTTGGCCGTCATAATTGCACTGATAAACGATGGAGAATTGTAGCCTCCTCATCCTTTTACAGCTTCCCTGCCAATGCATGCTTGTCCCAACCAAGCACTCAATTAACTGGCTAAAGTTAGCTAGCTTGCTACTTCCAGACACAAATGAGAGAACAGAGCTGGTGAGGCTGTTTACATGTCATCTAGTGCGTTCTTGACTAACTTACTTTTTTTGCCTGCGTTTACTGACACCAGTCATATTCAGCAGGTGTTGCATGTTGGTAAATTCATCAGTTGTTCTGTCCTCTGGCACATTCAGATGAGGGCTCTCAAATCCGAGTAGATAGCCAGAGTGAATTTGCCAATGCAAGAGAAATGCTAACTGTATAACAGTCGTTCAAGTTCTTGCTAACTAACCAAATGACTCCTGCATCTCTAGCTGTGTATGTATAGCCACCGAAAAACGACGAGGGGAAAATTCAGTCACTCACCCACTCCTCCAGTGTTATGACATGACAGCTTGCTAGCTAGCTGCTAGGAGAATATCTAGCTAACGTTAGGCTCTGTGTTTTTTAGCTTGCTACATAAATAGATACGCTAGCCTATTAGCCATGTTATGACTGACTTGTGATCATTGCACTTGCTAGTTTAATTGTATTGACATTACCAGCCTTAGTTATATTAGTCCGTTTTTGTCCAGAATATTGAGTCATTGAAACTCGAACAGTGCATCCCGAATGGAGGCAGCAAACAATGTACCAGGCCAGCTGTGATTTACAACCTGATAGCAATATTTTTTTGACTCTCCAGAAATGTATTGGTGAATTATATTAATCATGCATTTAACTGCATCTATCTACATTCCACAATGCCTTAGTGTACGTCATGGAACTGAGAGTCAAAGAGTACCTATTTTTAAAACCTCTTATAAAGTTGGTTTTGTGGCATAAACAGGGAATTTGATATTTTTGACTTATGATTGTCTTTTTGTTTCATAACTGCAAAGTAGTTCAAACGCTGTCAGCTCCACTTTAAACTTTAGGTCACTGGTTACTTTGTGTGCTAAACATCAAATATTTTTTTCAATGGGAAGTAATAGTTGTACATTTTGATTGGGAAATGCTTAATGGTTTTGTTTTCTTATGATTGAGACCTACTGGAATATTATGTACGAGTTTATGGTTATCCTTTAACATCATGCTGTGTTTGACTGCTGTCTTTCCATCGGCCCTATGCAGTGGTGCCTGGAGAAGTGAGAATAATCTATGCCAAAAAGTTCCCAAACGGCCCACCCAGCGAAGGAAAGGCACCCTAAGTGAAAATTTGTTTTTTTTAAACGAGTTTTCCTGTAAATTCTATTTTAAAAAATCACTCACAAAATCTCTCTTTTTTTTAAATAGAAAAATACAAAAATGTGATGGTCTAAGTCCACAACAATGCTTAAATCACATATTACGGCGCCGACAGAGATGGCCGCCTCGCTTCGCGTTCCTAGGAAACTATGCAGTTTTTTGTTTTTTTACATGTTATTTCTTACATTAGTACCCCAGGTCATCTTAGGTTTCATTACATACAGTCGAGAAGAACTACTGAATATAAGATCAGCGTCAACTCACCATCAGTACGACCAAGAATATGTTTTCCGCGACGCGGATCCTGTGTTCTGCCTTACAAACAGGACAACGGAATGGATCGCATGCAGCGACCCAAGGAAACGACTCCGAAAAAGAGGGAAACGTAGCGGTCTTCTGGTCAGACTCCGAAAAAGGGCACATCGCGCACCACTCCCCAGCATTCTTCTTGCCAATGTCCAGTCTCTTGACAACAAGGTTGATGAAATCCGAGCAAGGGTAGCATTCCAGAGGGACATCAGAGACTGCAACGTTCTCTGCTTCACGGAAACATGGCTTATTGGGAAGACGCTATCCGATGCGGTGCAGCCAACGGGTTTCTCCACGCATCGCGCCGACAGAAACAAACATCTTTCTGGTAAGAAGAGTGGCGGGGGCGTATGCCTCATGACTAACGAGACATGGTGTGATGAAGGAAACATACAGGAACTCAAATCCTTCTGTTCACCTGATTTAGAATTCCTCACAATCAAATGTAGACCGCATTATCTTCCAAGAGAATTCTCTTCGATTATAATCACAGCCGTATATATCCCCCAAGCAGACACGTCGATGGCTCTGAACGAACTTTATTTAACTCTTTGCAAACTGGAAACCATTTATCCGGAGGCTGCATTCATTGTAGCTGGGGATTTTAACAAAGCTAATCTGAAAACAAGACTCCTAAATTTTATCAGCATATCGATTGCGCAACCAGGGTGGTAAAACCTTGGATCACTGTTACTCTAACTTCCGCGACGCATATAAGGCCCTGCCCCGCCCCCCTTTCGGAAAAGCTGACCACGACTCCATTTTGTTGATCCCTGCCTACAGGCAGAAACTGAAACAAGAGGCTCCCACGCTGAGGTCTGTCCAACGCTGGTCAGACCAAGCTGACTCCACACTCCAAGACTGCTTCCATCACGTGGACTGGGACATGTTTCGTATTGCATCAGATAAAAATATTGACGAATACGCTGATTCGGTGTGCGAGTTCATTAGAACGTGCGTTGAAGATGTCGTTCCCATAGCAACGATAAAAACATTCCCTAACCAGAAACCGTGGATTGATGGCAGCATTCGCGTGAAACTGAAAGCGCGAACCACTGCTTTTAATCAGGGCAAGGTGTCTGGCAACATGACCGAATACAAACAGTGCAGCTATTCCCTCCACAAGGCTATTAAACAAGCTAAGCGTCAGTACAGAGACAAAGTAGAATCTCAATTCAACGGCTCAGACACAAGAGGCATGTGGCAGGGTCTACAGTCAATCACGGACTACAAGAAGAAACCCAGCCCAGTCACGGACCAGGATGTCTTGCTCCCAGGCAGACTAAATAACTTTTTGCCCGCTTTGAGGACAATACAGTGCCACTGACACGGCCTGCAACGAAAACATGCAGTCTCTCCTTCACTGCAGCCGAGGTGAGTAAGACATTTAAACGTGTTAACCCTCGCAAGGCTGCAGGCCCAGACGGCATCCCCAGCCGCGCCCTCAGAGCATGCGCAGACCAGCTGGCCGGTGTGTTTACGGACATATTCAATCAATCCCTATACCAGTCTGCTGTTCCCACATGCTTCAAGAGGGCCACCATTGTTCCTGTTCCCAAGAAAGCTAAGGTAACTGAGCTAAACGACTACCGCCCGTAGCACTCACTTCCGTCATCATGAAGTGCTTTGAGAGACTAGTCAAGGACCATATCACCTCCACCCTACCTGACACCCTAGACCCACTCCAATTTGCTTACCGCCCAAATAGGTCCACAGACGATGCAATCTCAACCACACTGCACACTGCCCTAACCCACCTGGACAAGAGGAATACCTATGTGAGAATGCTGTTCATCGACTACAGCTCGGCATTCAACACCATAGTACCCTCCAAGCTCGTCATCAAGCTCGAGACCCTGGGTCTCGACCCCGCCCTGTGCAACTGGGTACTGGACTTCCTGACGGGCCGCCCCCAGGTGGTGAGGGTAGGCAACAACATCTCCTCCCGCTGATCCTCAACACGGGGCCCCACAAGGGTGCGTTCTGAGCCCTCTCCTGTACTCCCTGTTCACCCACGACTGCGTGGCCACGCACGCCTCCAACTCAATCATCAAGTTTGCGGACGACACAACAGTGGTAGGCTTGATTACCAACAACGACGAGACGGCCTACAGGGAGGAGGTGAGGGCCCTCGGAGTGTGGTGTCAGGAAAATAACCTCACACTCAACGTCAACAAAACTAAGGAGATGATTGTGGACTTCAGAAAACAGCAGAGGGAACACCCCCCTATCCACATCGATGGAACAGTAGTGGAGAGGGTATCAAGTTTTAAGTTCCTCGGCATACACATCACAGACAAACTGAATTGGTCCACTCACACTGACAGCGTCGTGAAGAAGGCGCAGCAGCGCCTCTTCAACCTCAGGAGGCTGAAGAAATTCGGCTTGTCACCAAAAGCACTCACAAACTTCTACAGATGCACAATCGAGAGCATCCTGGCGGGCTGTATCACCGCCTGGTACGGCAACTGCTCCGCCCTCAACCGTAAGGCTCTCCAGAGGGTAGTGAGGTCTGCACAACGCATCACCGGGGGCAAACTACCTGCCCTCCAGGACACCTACACCACCCGATGTTACAGGAAGGCCATAAAGATCATCAAGGACATCAACCACCCGAACCACTGCCTGTTCACCCCGCTATCATCCAGAAGGCGAGGTCAGTACAGGTGCATCAAAGCTGGGACCGAGAGACTGAAAAACAGCTTCTATCTCAAGGCCATCAGACTGTTAAACAGCCACCACTAACATTGAGTGGCTGTTGCCAACACACTGTCATTGACACTGACCCAACTCCAGCCACTTTAATAATGGGAATTGATGGGAAATGATGTAAATATATCACTAGCCACTTTAAACAATGCTACCTTATATAATGTTACTTACCCTACATTATTCATCTCATATGCATACGTATATACTGTACTCTACATCATCGACTGCATCCTTATGTAATACATGTATCACTAGCCACTTTAACTATGCCACTTTGTTTACTTTGTCTACATACTCATCTCATATGTATATACTGTACTCGATACCATCTACTGTATGCTGCTCTGTACCATCACTCATTCATATATCCTTATGTACATATTCTTTATCCCCTTACACTGTGTATAAGAGAGTAGTTTTGGAATTGTTAGTTAGATTACTTGTTGGTTATCACTGCATTGTCGGAACTAGAAGCACAAGCATTTCGCTACACTCACATTAACATCTGCTAACCATGTGTATGTGACAAATAAGATTTGATTTGATTTGATTTGAATCTGCTTGGGTGGGCATGTCAGGGCCTGGCTCTCCAGTGGTTGTGCCTGGGTGCAGTGGTTGGGCCTCTGTCCACCCAGGCCCATCCATGTCTACACGCCTGATGCAAACAGTGCATGATGACAATTGCACATCACAAATAGCCTACTAACCAACACTTCAGACTAAACTTTTTCAATACCTGGTTTGTATACCCATTCAGTGGGCATTCAGTGGGAAGAGGGATGCGGGGGTTGGTTGATCTCAGGTCTCCCCACTGGAAGCCCGAGGTAGGGGGAGCGGGGGAATCTATCAAATAGCACACCTCTAACTTTGTACAGTAGTAATGCAATTAGTAAAATCAGTCACACTACAAAATGCTACCAAATAAACCACAATTCCTTCATAATACTGTGAATATATAGTTTCACAGACATATTGTTGCATTTTTTTTCTGGTTTGTGCGAAATCATTAAGAATAATATAAAACCAGTCTGCACACCACCAAGGTGAATTGGTTTAGTCTTGACTCTTTGTTGACAGTGTTGGGGGATGGGTAATGTATTGATGCTGGAGTGCCAAATCAACACAATTATTTTTCTATTTGTCTTTTTGATATTTATAAGTTATTTTTGTATATATTTTTATATTTATACAGTTTTAAATGTTATGATTATTTATTTGTGTTGTTCCAAATGTCTGAATAAAAATTACAGTTAGTGCAGAATGGTGCTTTTTCTTTTTTTGGGGCGGGGGGGTTGGCCCAGGGAGCCATACAAGCTAGAACCGCCACTGTACCCATTGTTGCCTTAGTATTTACTGGTAGATATTTTGAATTGAAACGTCTTTTCTACCCTAACGCTACCGATGTCATTATTCTGGGAGCTGCTCCATGCCAAAACCAGTTGAGAGCTGTCCACTCTTGCTGCATGCAGATGATATTCCGCTGAAACTAGACTGTTTGGCGCGCATGTGAATACATGTCACGTGCTTTGCGATTGTGTAAACTACTTTGTGAATGATTTCTCTATTGTACTACATAATTGATACGTCGTATACCTTCACTACACTACTTTGATATTCATCAGAAGGGATTATAAACAATGTCCACTGAAAAAACTGGGTAAACGGTTTAAATATTTGTGTACCCTCTACTACATCACTGGCCCTTTTAATTAATTCATTTTTTTACAAAAAAAAGTGCACTCATACAATAATGCAGGGTAATTCGGTTGCTGTCATTTCAGAATCACGAACCTGTCACAATATATATATAAAGGCTGTTAAGATATTAATGTTTCAAGAAAGGAGTGTATATATTTGGCCTGGTGAAGCTGTTTTATGCGCTGACTGAATGGAAGCTGATAATTATTCGTTTTTTACTCCGCTGGTCTCGGGAAGAAATTACGAGTCCTCACTGTCCGAGACCGAGTCAAGACCGAGACACCAAATATGTGGTCTCAAGTACTACAACAATAAAATCTGCTTTAGCAGTGTCTTCTGGACAGAGTAATAACCCCATCTAATTTATCCCTCTTATAACAGTGTCCTCAGGAGAGCCCTGTGTTGTATAATACATTCATCTGAGAATATCAGATATTTGAGTAAAGATAAAAACAGATTTCTTCCTTTTATGTGACATCCTAGGTGAATACAGAGAGCAGGTTGTCCGCTTTTCTAACCCAATGACAAAGCTGCTGACTACACACTTTCAGATGTGTGTGTGTGTGAATTTAAATTAAAGGGACTGCGAGGCATCAAAGCAGTGCATACACAGCATCAAATCAGAAGTGTCTTCCTCTCCTCATGTCACGATGTTAAAATGGACCTTTCACCTGTCTACAATGTCTAACCTGCCACACACATCAGTTCCCATCACTGTTGTGCTTTAGTGGGACAGTACCTGCATTGAGGTCCCGGGGAAGCTGGTGATGGCAGGATAGTCTGTGATCTGCAGGTCGTGCACGTGGCCATTGAGCACAGCAGCAGACAGGTGGACACGGCGGGCGCGGCTGGTTGCCGGGGTGGGCGCCTCGCTGTAGTCATCGTGGAGGAAGCGCTGCACGATGGCAGTCTTGCCCACGCCTTGTGCCCCCAGCACAGCGATGCGGAAGGGAGGCGGCATGCTGCGCCCCCCTCGACCCCCTGCTGCTGCTCCACCCCCCTCCCTGTTCTCGCAAACCACCGGCCAGTGCATTCAGGGTTGTGCAGCGCATAGTCCCCACAGGCACAGAGGCAGATGTTGTGGTGGGGGGCACGCTCGGCCACATTCATAGACCACCAACACCCCCTATCCCACTGGTGGAGAGCGAGAGAGGGGAGAATGCAGAGGGGGTGTGAGAGAAAGAGAGAGAGGGGGAGGTAGAGGGATTGGAAGAGAGAGGGGAGAAAGACAGAAATGGGGAAGGAGGGAAAGAGGCATAGGGAGACAGAAATTGGGAACACACAACAGGTATGGGTCATTTAGTTCATTTGGAGCTTAGGTATGCTAATACTGGATCACTACATTTCTACATGAAAGTATAGGTTACTTTGGCAAGTGCATTCTTTTTACCACTGCATGCCTTTCATTCATCTACAAAAGGGAAACAAAAGCACTAAGCTGCTAAGCAACCAACTAAAACAAGAAGTCATATATACAAGGACACTGGGAAGATTAAATAACATATACTGTGAAAACCAAAGTGCCACTGTGCAATCTAAATTCACTTATTGACTAAATTGAAGCTCAAAATAAAAGTAACTCAAAATATTTATTTTGTCACTCTAAAAGCTGTGTATTGTCTTCCAGATGGTTTATTGGAGGTGTGGTTTTGAAGTCAGAAAAGCCTAGACAGACTAGACTAAGATTGCTTATTAAGGCATCACTTCATTATCCCTGATAGTTTAAAAACGTTTCATGAGTAATCTACAAAATGTACACCTACAATAATCTCCGAGATGCATTACTCCAATATGCCTAACAAAATTCCAACCAAATCTATATCTGAAGCTGCACATCATTAACTCCATTTTTTTTGAAGACAACAATCACCATTCAAAAAAGTTGCCATTCCAACAAATGGAACCAAATTAAATGGGCAATCAGCAGTAGAAACAATAATAAAGCACCTCTCTGACCCTGTTTTGGTAAAAAGCAGAAGGATGGGGGTGGAGAAATGTAGCCACTCTCAAATTCACAGACAGAGCTATGGATGCATCTGATCCATCTCTACGCAGACGATACCATTCTGTAGACTTCTGGCTCTTCTTTGGACACTGTTAACAACCCTCCAGGCGAGCTTCAATGCCATACAACTCTCCTTCTGTGGCCTCCAATTGCTCTTCTTTACAAGTAAAACTAAATGCATGCTCTTCAACCGATCGCTGCCTGCACCTGCCCGCCTGTCCAACATCACTACTCTGGACGGTTCTGACTTAGAATATGTGGACAACTACAAATACCTAGGTGTCTGGTTAGACTGTAAACTCTCCTTCCAGACTCACATCAAACCTCTCCAATCCAAAGTTAAATCTAGAATTGGCTTCCTATTTCGCAACAATTCACTCATGCTGCCAAACACCCTCGTAAAACTGACCATCCTACCGATCCTCGACTTCGGCGATGTCATTTACAAAATAGCCTCCAATAAATAAATTGGATGCAGTTTATCACAGTTCCATCCATTTCGTCACTAAAGCCCCATATACTACCCACCACTGCGACCTGTACGCTCTCGTTGGCTGGCACTCGCTTCATACTCGTCACCAAACCCACTGGCTCCAGGTCATCTACAAGACCCTGCTAGGTAAAGTCCCCCCTTATCTCAGCTCGCTGGTCACCATAGCAGCACCCACCTGTAGCAGGCACTCCAGCAGGTATATCTCTCTGGTCACCCACAAAACCAATTGATCCTTTGGCCGCCTCTTTCCAGATAGAACCTCATTCGTTGGCTTCTTACTGACAATGATTGGAACGAACTACAAAAATGTCTGAAACTGGAAACACTTATCTCCCTCACTAGCTTTAAGCACCAGCTGACAGAGCAGCTCACAGATTACTGCACCTGTACATAGCCCATCTATAATTTAGCCCAAACAACTACCTCTCCCCCTACTGTATTTATTTATTTATTTTGCTCCTTTGCACCCCACTAATTATATCTCTACATTGCACATTCTTCCACTGCAAATCTACCATTCCAGTGTTTTACATGCTATATTGTATTTACTTTGCCACCATGGCCTTTTTTTCCTTTACCTCCCTTATCTCACCTCATTTCCTCACATTGTATATAGACTTATTTTTCTACTGTATTATTGACTGTATGTTTATTTTACTCCATGTGTAACTGTGTTGTTGTATGTGTCGAACTGCTTTGCTTTATCTTGGCCAGGTCGCAATTGTAAATGAGAACTATTTCTCAATTTGCCTACCTGGTTAAATAAAGGTGAAATATATATATATATATTTTAAATGCAAGGACTGACAATCTATTATATCAAAATGCTAGTTTTAACCATGTTTTGGGGCTATATAGGGTTTGTTTACATTTACTTTGTTTACAAACATTGGAGTAAAACAATCTTATATTTTGGGTTCTGATGGGGTACTACAGTTAAACTAAGCTCATGAAGCATTTATAAGTTATATTATTCAAGAATCAATGGGTACAAATCAATTATTTATAAGTCCAAAAATGGATGTAGCAATTGCTGATTGCCCCTTTAAGTTTCCCTTCCAGAATATGGACAACAATAAAGAACAAGCGCATCACCTAGTGGAAGAAATGGTAGTAATCTGTACAGAAATGACCTCAGACGAGGTCAACTTTGTAAAGTGGAACATGTATCGATATATAGACTAATATCTAATGTAACACTCTCATCCAAAATTCTGTTTGATCAGGAAAAATAGCACAATCACATATTAAAAAACAAATATCTCCATCTTTGGATAGGCTTTATGGTTAGCTAATAGGTTTTCATGAAATGCAAAAATAAACGTACGCATGAGACTTACATTCCAACTTTGTGCGAATATAAGCAAGTCGATCTGTAAAAATTAAGAATAAAATGAATTTAAATAAACTATCTTGCAGCTGCAACTCTAAACAACTCCATATGAGTATAATATGATTAGAAATGATAGTACATGCTTACCGTGCGCACAGGTATTGTGCGGTGCCGATGCCGTACGGTGTAAATTCCAAAGTGCTGCTGCAGATACACCTGCGGTGATGCTGATGTGTGTAGAACCTCATTCGTTGGCTTCTTACTGACATATAACGGTCTCAGGTGGATACAGTGAAGAGTCCTAAAGATACAACCTACTCTCTCGTTAGTGGAGAGACGACACGCGGTCTAAACGCCCGTCATATATTGCAGGCAGCAAAAATCACAAGCCTTCAGTACATCCACGTAATTCATGCAGGCTGGTTTCGTCAAAGACAAGCCTACTTTCGGGGTGAGACCTTATTAAAGTGTGTAATAGTCTATGGACGTAGGGCCATCACATCACGTCTGCTGTAGCAACAGTGTTTAACATCAGACAGCCAAAATATAGTGAACAACCTAGCATTTTAGGGAAAGGTACGTTCCGCACCAGAATGAAACGGGTTGCCAGAGACTTGTCAGAGAAAGGTATCTGAAATTTGAGTGGTAGTGCTATCTCTTGTTAAAATTGTAAATTTGAACACAAATGGAGTTTTGAGGGTATTTAGGGACACTGCGCGCGGCAATATTTTACGCGCAGTTTACGCACACATGCTTTGCATTTGAAAGACTATTACAAATAACACTAATCAGATCCCTGTGGTTTCTACACAATGCCTGGGGATCTTACATCAGAAGTACATGCATGATCTTCCATCTGAAATGAACAGGTTTTTGTGCGCGCATGCGATTTCATCTAAAGCATGAACTCGAATGCTTGAGCAACATGTGTACACTGCACCCGATGGGCAGTAAGGAGGCTGTTTCTTAGCAACAGTATATTTTGCCCCTGTTGCTAAGTAACCTCGTGCCACATACCTGTCTAGTCCACGTCACCTCTCACAATCATTTACTATGCACGCAGGTGCAATTTCATGTGATTTAGCCAGGCAGTTAATGTGAACTCACCAACCTCACACCTTGCAAACATATACCATTGTCGATCTTATTATGTGATACAGTTTGGCCTTGAAATGACGGATATTTTTGCTTCAGACTTTTTTCAATGCGTTTTACAACAATATACACATTGATACTGCATGGGAATGTGACTACGTTCTATTGTATATTTTTAAGAGAATTAGAGAAACTAATTACCAGAGACATATTTTATAGGCCTATATATAGCTCTGCTAATTGCAAACGAGATTTCTTCCCCATCCCCACATCAGTGTGAAACTTTTTTCCAACACTGATAATGCTGGTCATTAGACTGTGTAACTTCCATTGTGCTTGCTTTTCTCCCAGACATTCAACTGTTACAACAAAACAAAAAAAATGCTGATTCAGACTGACATTGTCAGTGTTAAACTGCCTACCCACCAAAGGAAAAAAGAGCACCTGAAACATCAGTAGCATCCCAAGTGAAATAAGGTTTGATTCTAAGCGAGCCACTATGTATTCTATGTATCTTTTGACAAAACGCACAGAGATTATGCACTGCTGTGGTTGGCCTTTGGCCAGGGTCGGCGCAAGAACGGATCAGTTGGAGGGGCATTTCATTTCTATAGGTGGGCCTGTTTTTTTTTGTTAATGGGTGTTATAATAAAGACCATAAGCAGTTTGTGAGTTGGGGGAAGTTTACAGTTTATCCTACCATTTCTACCTATCTGTGTGCCCTTTATGATTATTTTTATATGCACATTTTCATGGAACAGTTCATTTCAATAATAACATTTTCGTTTCTCAAAATTATTGTTATGTGGTTAATCATAAAAATCTTAATTAAAATGATAAAAAGTTCAAATTCAACTAATGCAAGAGCACCAACCTCTGCCATATGGACACCGTGATCCATTGGAGGCTAAAGAAATTAGCATATGGAACTCAGAGATAGCCTACAGTGCATTCGGAAAGTATTCAGACCCCTTTCCTTTTTCCACATTTTATTACGTTAGCCTTATTCTAAAATTGATTCAATAAAACATTTTCTACGTCAATCTACACACAATACCCCATAATGACAAAGCAAAACCAGGTTTAGACATTTTTGCAAATGTGTAAATAAGGTATTTCTGTTTTTTGTTTTTTATACAAGTATTGAAACCCTTTGCTATGATACTTGAAATTGAGCATCCTGTTTCCATTGATCATCCTTGAGATGTTTCTACAACTTGATTGAAGTCCACCTGTGATAAATTAAATTGATTGGGCATGATTTAGAAAGGCACACACCTGTCTATATAAGGTCCCACAGTTGACAGTGCATGTCAGAGCAAAAACCAAGCCATGAGGTTGAAGGAATTGCCCGTAGAGCTCCGAGACAGGATTGTGTCGAGGCACAGATCTGGGGAAGGGTACCAAAACATTCATGCAGCATTGAAGGTCCCCAAGAACACAGTGGCCTCCATCATTCTTAAATGGAAGAATTTTGGACCCACCAAGACTCTTTCTAGAGCTGGCCACCAGGCCAAACTGAGCAATCGGGGGACAAGGGCCTTTTTCAGGGAGGGGACCAAGAATCCGATGGTCACTCTGACAGAGCTCCAGAGATCCTCTGTGGAGATAGGAGAACCTTCCAGAAGGACAACCATCTCTGCAGCACTCCACCAATCAGGCATTTATGGTAGAGTGGCCAGACGGAAGCCACTCCCCAGTAAAAGGCACATGACAGCCAGCTTGGAGTTTGCCAATAGGCACCTAAGGACTCTCAGACTACGATAAACAAGATTCTCTAGTCTGATGAAACCAAGATTGAATTCTTTGGCCTGAATGCCAAGCGTCACGTCTGGAGGAAACCTGGCACCATTCCTACGATGAAGCATGTTGGCGGCAGCATCATGCTCTGGGGATGTTTTTCAGTGGCAGGGATTGGGAGACTAGGCAGGATCGAGGGAAAGATGAACAGAGCAAAGTACAGAGATCCTTGATGAAAACCTGCTCCAGAGCGCTCAGGACCTCAGATTGGGGCAAAGGTTTGCCTTCCAACGGGACAATGACTCTAGCACACAGCCAAGACAATGCATGAGTGGCTTCGGGACAAGTCTCTGAATAGCTTTGAGTGGCCCAGCCAGAGCCCGGACTTGAACCCGATCGAACATCTCTGGAGAGACTTAAAAATAGCTGTGCAGTGACACTCCCCATCCAACCTGACAGAGCTTGAGAGGATCTGCAGAGAATGGGAGAAACTCCCCAAATACAGGTGTGCCAAACTTGTAGCGTCATACCCAAGAAGACTCAAGGGTGTAATCACTGCCAAAGGTGCTTCAACAAAGTACTGAGTAAAGGGTCTGGATACTGATGTAAATGTCATATTTTTTTTTTTTTGCTTTTTGGGTAGATTTATGAGGGGAAAATTTGAATCCATTTGAGAATAAGGCTGTAACGTAACAAAATGTGGGAAAAGTGAAGGGGTCTGAATACTTTCCCGAATGCACTTTCTGTCTGGGCAGAAAAAGTATGACGTGCTATACTTATTTTTTCCAGACAGCATCAGATACATGGACTACAAGTATGGAGATAGAGGGGCACTGTTTCACTCTCTCAGATACTTTATCAGAGATTAAAAAGCTTTTTTGTTGGCGAACGTCTCGGTCAAATAAATTATCAATACATTATTTGAACAGGCAAGGAGGTACGGTAGGGCGGCCATGCCCCCTAGGGCCCGCCCATAATGCCGGCCCTGCATTTGGCTATGCCTCATGCTGGCCATATTACCTTTGGACTGATTATGGATTGTGAACCAATGACAGTGAAACATCAGGCACTGCATAAGTTTATAACATACATTTTATTGAAATAAGAGCGGATACAGTGACAAGTTGGGGATGAGGAGTGATGCAGGATCAACAGGCTAGCTTGAGAAGGCTAAAACATACGGTCATTTCAGTTGTCACATTATTACTTACTACAGCTGTTCTGTTGGCCTATTCCTGGTTGCTGGGCTTATGAGTAAGTACATTAAATATTTTTCTCAAACATAGTTCTGGGTGGGAAAGCCAGAACCAAATACGCCTTTATAATAACATCTGGTCATACTACCAGGTTACGGTTCGGTTTAGAAGTGTAAGGGTTAAGTTTAGGGTTAGTAGATAGTTAAAATGTTACTGATAGTCCATCTAGATGCTCTACAGACTATCCCAAAAAAGTGTTACCCAACATCTTGCTGGGGACACATACAATCAAACTGTGGCCAAAGATCAGACCTTCCCATGTAGCTAAGTGTCGTTTTGAGTGAGCGAAACCGAGCATTGGACACTGCTTTTATTGCAGGTTCACAGGCACATCAGCATGTATGGTAACAATACAATTAAGAAGCTAAAGTCACAAACACAATTGGTACCCTTGAGACTGCTTTTTACATTGGCTTAAATCAAATTATTAAAATGTTTGAGCTCAACTAGCAGAGGTATAACAACAATGTTCATAGAGATATGGCATATTAAAATCATATCAGTTTGTATACATTTATAAATAAAACTTATTTAGATCACTGGGGCGGCAGGGGAGCCTAGTGGTTAGAGTGTTGTGCTAGTAACCGAAAGGTTGCAAGTTCGTTCATATCCCCTAGCTGACAAGGTACAAATCTGTCGTTCTGCCCCTGAACAGGCAGTTAACCCACTGTTCCTAGGCAGTCATTGAAAATAAAAATGTGTTCTTAATTGACTTGCCTAGTTAAATAAAGGTAAAATAAAACTTCCACATATGAGGACTTGGTACATAACTGGAATATAGTGCCACTGTTTTTCTGTTATGGATTTCAAGCACACTTATTCTGGTAGTAATATAATAATCTTTCATTAGTTGTACAGAACTTCATGTCTACAAACTATACCAGGTCACTGCACAGTATAATCATAGAGGGGTGACCCTGGTCTTTTAGGTGGGCTGCAAGCACTACATATCCTCCATGTTCAGGATAAAGCAATGCCAGGGAGGTGGTTTTAACAGCACAATAACACAAACACATACACTAGGCATGTCATTGATGACAGTATGGGGTTGTTCCCTACTAAGCAAAATATCAAATGATATTGACCCTGGCTTTGGGTTTGAGTTCTGTTTAGATGAACAGCTGAAAATGGAATATCAATAACAATCTTACAATTAAAGAATAATACATACTATCTCATTGCAATCAATGTAACATGAGAACAGCAATACAGAATGGACAACTCATTCCACACTCACTATTGGCATATTCATTAATACTGCAGCACAAAACCAGCAAAAGGACATGGATTATTGGAAATCTAGGAATGGCTATAGCGGTGTTTTATTGTTGTGGCAGGTCGAGCAATCAGAAAAGGGATGAGAAGCATGAAATGATCAGCTGCCTGCAAGCACCAGTAAAAAAGGAATGGCAGACGGGAGCAAACATAATAATAGCTACCATAAATAGTGGTTTATCATAGTGGTTACTAAAACGAGAACAGAATGAAATCCACTAATGCATTAAAATCTATTTTATGTTCCCTGGCTCTGCTCTCACCACTGCCATATTGGCTCAAAATGGTACTTGATGCATCATGGAGACTAAGCAATTGGTTCAACTGGCATTTTCGGCTCCAGCAAGGCCTGGTAGATGGTACTCAATCGATTATGGTTGGGCAAGTAGGAAAAGTACCACGGAAGAATATAAAGCATTAAAAAGAATAGACACACAAACAAATATGATATTACACTTTTCAATATTGGAAATACAGTACAAAGAGGTGGGGCGATGGCTTGGTGAATATGAAAGGTTTCTTTTTTGGAGAGCTTCACCATCAACCACATTTTACGACATTAAAACATTTAGTTAAGGATGGACTGGGGATGTCACATTCTCCCATGGCGGTAAGGATGGTGGAGAGGAATAATGCATGACTAGAACGCTAACATCTGCTGTTTGTTCTTGGAGAGAGGTGTGGAGTGGAGGGTGGTAAGTGAGTGAGTGAGTGAGTGAGTGGACGGAGAGAGAGTTCAGTTCTTCAGGACTGAGTAGTACACCTGGTAGACATACTGGGTAACCTCAGGAGCCCGGCACTTCAAGGACAGCTGGAAGAGAGGACATGCAAATATATAGATTGATGTACAACTACACTGTAGGTTACCTATCAGCTCAATAACTCTGAACACTTCACCTTACCCACTGCACAACAGTTTAATTGCTTTGCAACTCTTTTCATTCGGGACACTTCGTGTAAACAAAATTATATAATAATATAATAGTGTTATTGAGTATGTCTACAAAGTATATTCAATTAGTTAATGCATTTTCCTTCGACCAGATTTAACATCTGCATTAATCAGTTTCTATTGACAGTGGCCTAATTAAGTCTGAGACTAATTGAAAAATCTTACCACCCCTACTCACGTTTCCTGATTATTGGATTCCACAGATGTATTTAAAAAACTTTTTTTTTTTATAGAAGTTTCACTTTCTATCCATACTTCCTCTTTACAACCACTACAACATGAATAAATACTAGTACGTAGTCAGACATTCTCCTGTTATTATGGCCTGGTACATATGTTCTCACTGTTCCATGACAGGCCTTTTGATGCTGTCCCAAAGGTATTTGTCTGAGAGGAGTCTGTCAATAAATTGGCCCCACAAAAGCAGCCCTTGACCATTTTGAAAACATGTTCGCCTCTGTGCTAAGCCTTTGCTAGGTGCATTCTTTCAGTGGCTTAGCAACAATAATGTTGTACTTTATGTACTAAATAAAATCAAATGTTATTGGTTGCGTACACATATTTTGTAGATGTTATCGCAGGTGCAGCAAAATGCTTATATTTTTAGCGCCAACAGTGTAGTAGTAACTAACAATACACACAAATCCCCAAAAATAAAAAGAAAGGAATTAAGAAATAAAGCAATGCCAGAGTCCGGAATATAAATATCTATGTATATGATGGTGTGTATAGACTGGAGCACAAAGCCCTACACTTGTCCTCAGAGACACAGAAAGGTTGATATTAACTGTCAATGAATTAACCCCAGTATATTATCTATGTATGGGAAAAAAACGTAGCCATGGCCATCACTTTCTATTATCAGTCTTCCACTGCCCTGACGTCATAGGATATGTGTTTGTTCTCAACTGCTTTGACGGGTTAACAGTCTTTTAACCCATAGCAGAGCCGGCTTTCAAACCAGTTGGTCACAAGCAAGGTTTATTTGCTTGCAAATGAAGTTTCCCCAGGAACTTTCTCTTTCTAGAGTCTAACTAATCTACCCAATCCCACTGTTATCCACAGGCTGCAGCAGCACGACTGCTCTGAGGGGACCCTGGGTTGAATTCCCATTATGAATCAAATAGCTGTAGACTGACAGCATGGCCAGCCAGGCCAAACAGGCTTTTCCTTGAGGAGACGCCCATCACAGGTAATCAAGCCAGGGAGCAGACAGTGCCTGAATAGCTGCCTGTAAAACAATCAGGGTGAGGAGGCGCTAATCTGGAAATTAATGTAGTCACCCAGCCAGGCAGTCAGAGAGATTGTGGCAGGCAGAACACAGCAGTTGGGGACAGCAGCACTGAAGTTCCACTGTGGAAAGTACCAGTGGGTAAGCACTGCCATAGAGATAGTCAGGAGCTGGGAATCCTCCATGGCTTACTGATGCTGACATTTTTTTGCCTGGAGCTTCACATGAACACGAGAATTGTTGCTAATGCATAACACAAATAATCACATTTTAGGTGTGTGACACTCCCTGCTATCAAGCTTTTCACAGGTGGTTTACTTGAAGAATAACAATAAGAAAATACTGATAGACAGTTGATCTGGTGAGGACAGAAGGCTATCGCTGTGTTAATTTACAATTAATACAGTCAACAAATGGAATATCATCCACCAATGAGTATGATTTTATTGGATGTATGAATGTCAGCCCTCCTTATTGCCAGGAAATATGAGTGTGCTGCTACACTGTTTGTTTTCTAAAGAGCCTTCAGCTTGATCACTGAGCTCACAGATCTTCCCTGACAACAACCTCTAACTTTACACTATGAGCCATAGAGACCTGTTAAAGAGAGAAGAGATCAAGGCGGTGACGAGTTGTCAGAGACTCCGCTGAGGTGACATAACCAAAGAAAAAGTACAGGACTATAACTTAGGGAAAAGAAACCACTTGAAAGAAATAATAGGAAACTGGAGTCAAGACATTTCTCAAGAAAGTAAAAAAAATCTCAATATAAAATGTTTTAGACCTCACCTGAATACATTCATCAGGATGTATGCATGTTTGTCCTTGAATGGCTAAGAAAGGAATCAATTAAGGACCTGTCTATGAGTCTGGACTCACTAGACAAACTGACTTGATGCACCTGACCAAGCCTGCCTTAAGGAGCTATTAGCAGTGCTACATGGGGCTTTTGACCTTGTTCATGGCCTGCCATTACTCTGCCAGGTGACAGGTCATTCCCAATGAGCCCTCGATGATGAACAGGCTCCTTCAAACACATGATGAGGGAACAGGATATGGCTGGGTGTGTGTTAAACAAAGAAGATCGATAACTTTCATTACTTCCATAAACCATCTCTAGGTACCACTGTACTACCTCCTGGATTTATTATAAGAGAGTGTAGAGAAGCTGCTGTCTAGGGCCTTTGGGGTATGTTCAGCTGGAGGGAAAAAACACAAATGTGTTTATCCCTCATACTCCAGTGAGGGAAGGGTGGAAATATTAATACAGTCAACAAATGGTATATCATCCACCAATGAGTATGGTTTTATTTGATGTATGAAAGCCAACCCTCCTTGCCAGGAAATATGAGTGTGCTACCTTGCCTTCTGCTTGGCACTTCAGACCTTTACCGACAAAAACGTTCTATAATATGTGAGAGTTCTGAATTAGGAGGGTTGAGGTTCGGTGGGTGTCTTACTGTGTAGTTGGGGTTGCCGGGTTGGATGCGGAGCTCAGCCAGGATCCAGATGCCATTGGTGAGCTTGAGGGACTGGTAGAGCATATCCTGGCCCTCCACGTTCCTCTTGGCGATGGTGTAGATGTTGTCGTTCTGCAGCTTCCCCGACACCGTGTCTACAAGGCCACATTACATACGAGTCAGGAATATAGTTGAAGTTTGGATCGAAATGTAAAACATTTTGGGGGGGAATCATGGTTAAAGGATTTCTGGAATCATGAGGGAATAAGCTGAGAGGGAATCCTTAAATTGAAAATTTAATTTAAAAAATAAAAAAATGAATTTTGCAACTCTAGGTGGAAATCAACGCTACATAGAATACAGGCCTTGGGGCTAAGCTTTGTCTAAGGTTGACTACTGTTAAGTGCACATTGGATAAGTGCATTCTCTGGTGTATTGCGGTTCAGCAGTTCAAATTCATTATTTGTACTTACAGTACTCATTTAGACATACAGAACTGAGAGAGGAGTTATCTATTGACTGAGGTATTGTACAATAGCAGCTTCATTTTCGGATGCTTCATTCTCTAGTCTACGGATTAGGAAGAGTTTCCATTATTGGTTTGCAGCTTCATCTAAAAACTAGGACGGAGGGACTCGATACAACAAGATGGAGATTAAAATGTAATGTAAGACAAAATTCTGAATAATAGCTTTATCATATCCTGTTCGCTGCTCTTGACTCATATTAGACTACACACGTTGCCTGATATATCATTACATTTCCATGACCTACATCAGCTGCCTATTCCTCTGTCCCAGTCAATCTTTACCCTTAAGGCAACTCTAATGGTTTCTCTGTGAGCCTGGCTAACTACTGGCAGCAGGGAGCAGCTCAGCTAATACATCTACATTAGCTTCACAAAACAACTGCAGGAGCTAAGTCCCTCCTTTGCTTCTATGTGAGGAAAAAAAAGTGTCACGATCTAAGTAGGACTTTAAGGAAGGAACAGATCTAGGGTAACTTCTAACAGTGCGTATGCTGCACTCTTATTGTGGACTGTCAGTACAGGGAGTAGCTACTACAACTTCCAGATCTCACATCTAGATGTGGGGGGATGGCACTAGACACTAAGGGGCTTAAAATCATAGGTCAAAGGACTAACTACCACTACCATAACCGCTGACCCTGAGGCCCATGTCCCATTGTAGGTCCTGTCCTGAGCACTGGTCAGTGCCACCACTCTCACCCCCTAGTCACCCTGTTGTCTGGGGGCAACAGGGCATGGTGTGGGTTATTATTAAATAGCTTGTGTGAAGTCTCCTTCAGGGAAAGAGGGAGTGGAGAGGTGAGGCGAAGAGCCTTGAAAAGGAGTCCTGAGAGGCAGGCGGTGAATGGAGAGAAGGAGAAAAAGAAGTGTTAAAAAAGAAAGAGGCAGGACTAGTGACAGTGGAAAAGAGAAGTTGATCTCTCCTACAGTGCAGTGGAACATCTTCCTGTACGACGTGTCGTTATTAGGTTATAGTCTGCAGGGAGACTTCTGGTGGGCAAGGCTCCCACACTCTAACCATTTACCTTGGAGCAACACTTGTCAGTCATAGATGGCAGGTGACTGTTTTTTGTTACCCCACTTTGTTTGAATGTGAGTGGCAACTTAAGTGGTCAGTGGCTTGTCATTTTCTAGGCAGAAAGTGAATTGTCGAATAGTCTTTTTAAGGGCAGAAAGGATGTCTGTTGTATTCTAATAACAGCCTTTGCATGATTCAAGACCATTTAAAGTGATGAGAGATTACCCTCATTAGCTAGCTAGTACATTGCCAACTTGGTAACAAATGTAGTCATACCATTAGTATTAGAGGTCTACTGATTAATCGAAATGGCCGATTAATTAGGACAGATTTTTACCTTGTCAGCTCGGGGGAATCCTGCCTCACAAGGAGCCTGCCTGTTATGCGAATGCAGTAAGCCAAGGTAAGTTGCTAGCAGCATTAAACTTATCTTATAAAAAATAATCAATCAACGACTGTAGTTGCTCTAATGTGTACTTAACCAAAAACATCAATGCCTTTCTTAAAATCAATACACAGAAGTATATATTTTTAAACCTGCATATTTAGCAAAAATAAATCCAGGTTTAGCAGGCAATATTAACCAGGTGAAATTGTGTCACTTCTCTTGCGTTCATTGCACGCAGAGTCAGGGTATATGCAACAGTTTGGGCCGCCTGGCTCGTTGCGAACTAATTTGCCAGAATTTTACGTAATTATGACATAACACTGAAGGTTGTGCAATGTAGCAGGAATATTTAGACTCATGGATGCCACCCGTTAGATAAAATACAGAATGGAATAAACGTTTTGTTTCCGGATTTGACCTAATGCTCGTATTTCTATGTGTTTATTATAGTTAAGTCTACGATTTGATTGCGCAGACTGACTGAGGGGTGGTAGGCAGCAGCAGGCTCGTAATAGTCAAAGGTATATGGTTTAGAAAGAAATAGTCGACGCGTGATAATTCCTGTAATAACTTGCGGCTGAACTTGAAAGGGGTTCCTTCGTTATTTTACCGTTCATGTCTTCCATACAGAATGTTTTGATCTACTTCAAATAAGGTCAGTGTTTCGTGCTTAAACCGCCTCGGCGTTTTGATACCCGTGTAAATCTCACTAGGATAAGGTAACGTTTGTCAAAATATTTTCATAAATCCACTACAAAAAAACTTATCTTCGCTTATATTGAATAGAGTTACCTTGTCCTATGGATATCTACACAGTTATAAAATTGGCAAGGTGGTGTAAACCTACACGAAACACTGACCTTATTTTAAGTGAATCTAAAAATATCCAATGGAATAAATGAATGAAGGAACCGCTTTTCAGATTTTGCTAGAAGGTGTCATGGGAATTATGACTTGCACTCTGGTAGTCAATTCTTACCATGTCCATTATTAAAATAGGATTTCCTGCATATAGAAATTACAGTTTTTGTTTTCAACATTCATCACAGGTAACTTAAACTCTATTTTTTATTCAAACAGTTGAGAGTATTTGTCTCCTAAGCAGACTCTTCAGTATCATTGTCACTTCAGAGTTGTGTGTGTGTTTTACAGATGGCAGAGAAAAGCAGAGCACCAGTGTGGGACTATTACATGGAATTGGCACCAGGGAAAGCAAGGTGTCTTATTTGTGATAAAGATGTAAGCATGGGGTCAGCAACGGCTAAATCAAAACATACCACCAACCTGTGGAATCACCTTAAGAACACCCATCCAAAAGCCCATATGTATTATATTAAGTTAAAATAAGTGTTCATTGCTCATTCAGTATTGTTGCAATTGTCATTATTACAAAAATGTGTGTGTATGTATGTATGTGTATATATATATATTTTTTAAATCGGCCGAATAATCGGTATCAACTTTTTTTTTTGTCCTCCAGTTATCGGTATCGGCGTTGGAAAATCATAATCGGTCGACCTCTAATTAGTATACCATAATACTACACCACCAGCTTCAATGCCATACAACTCTCCTTCCGTGGCCTCCAACTGCTCTTAAACTGCTCACCATAGCAGCACCCACCCGTAGCACGCGCTCCAGCAGATATATTTCACTGGTCACTCCCAAAGCCAATTCCTCCTTTGACCGCCTTTCCTTCCAGTTCTCTACTGCCAATGACTGGAACGAACTGCAAAAATCACTGAAGTTGGAAACGCATACAGTGGGGCAAAAAAGTATTTAGTCAACCACCAATTGTGCAAGTTCTCCCACTTAAAAAGATGAGAGGCCTGTAATTTTCATCATAGGTACACTTCAACTATGACAGACAAAATGAGGGGGAAAAAAATCCAGAAAATCACATTGTAGGATTTTTTAATGAATTTATTTGCAAATTATGGTGGAAAATAAGTATTTGGTCACCTACAAACAAACAAGATTTCTGGCTCTCACAGACCTGTAACTTTTTCTTTAAGAGGCTCCTCTGTCCTCCACTCGTTACCTGTATTAATGGCACCTGTTTGAACTTGTTATCAGTATAAAAGACACCTGTCCACAACCTCAAACCGCACACTCCAAACTCCACTATGGCCAAGACCAAAGAGCTGTCAAAGGACACCAGAAACACAATTGTAGACCTGCACCAGGCTGGGAACATTGAATCTGCAATGGGTAAGCAACTTGGTTTGAAGAAATCAACTGTGGGAGCAATTATTAGGAAATGGAAGACGTACAAGAACACTGATAATCTCCCTCGATCTGGGGCTCCACGCAAGATCTCTCAAAATGATCACAAGAATGGTGAGCAAAAATCCCAGAACCACACGGGGGGACCTAGTGAATGACCTGCAGAGAGCTGGGACCAAAGTAACAAAGCCTACCATCAGTAACACGCTACGCCGCCAGGGACTCAAATCCTGCAGTGCCAGACGTGTCCCCCTGCTTAAGCCAGTACATGTCCAGGCCCGTCTGAAGTTTGCTAGAGAGCATTTGGATGATCCAGAAGAAGATTGGGAGAATGTCATATGGAACTTTTTGGTACAAACTCAACTCGTCGTGTTTGGAGGACAAAGAATGCTGAGTTGCATCCAAAGAACACTATACCTACTGTGAAGCATGGGGGTGGAAACATCATGCTTTGGGGCTGTTTTTCTGCAAAGGGACCAGGACGACTGATCCGTGTAAAGGAAAGAATGAATGGGGCCATGTATCGTGAGATTTTGAGTGAAAACCTCCTTCCATCAGCAAGGGCATTGAAGATGAAACGTGTCTGAGTCTTTCAGCATGACAATGATCCCAAACACACCGCCCGGGCAACGAAGGAGTGGCTTCGTAAGAAGCATTTCAAGGTCCTGGAGTGGCCTAGCCAGTCTCCAGATCTCAACCCAATAGAAAATCTTGAGGGAGTTGGAAGTCCGTGTTGCCCAGCAACAGCCCCAAAACATCACTGCTCTAGAGGAGATCTGCATGGAGGAATGGGCCAAAATACCAGCAACAGTGTGTGAAAACCTTGTGAAGACTTACAGAAAACATTTGACCTCTGTCATTGCCAACAAAGGGTATATAACAAAGTATTGAGATAACCTTTTGTTATTGACCAAATACTTATTTTCCACCATAATTTGCAAATAAATTCATTAAAAATCCTACAATGTGATTTTCTGGATTTTTTTTTCTCATTTTGTCTGTCATAGTTGAAGTGTACCTATGATGAAAATGACAGGCCTCTCATCTTTTTAAGTGGGAGAACTTGCACAATTGGTGGCTGACTAAATACTTTTTTGCCCCACTGTATCTCCCTCACTAGCTTTAAGCACCAGCTGTCAGAGCAGCTCACAGATCACTGCACCTGTACATAGCCCATCTGTAAATAGCCCATCCAACTACCTCATCCCCATACTGTATTTATTTATCTTGCTCCTTTGCACCCCAGTATCTCTACTTGCACATTCATCTTCTGCACATCTACCATTCCAGTGTTTAATTGCTATATTGTAATTACTTCGCCACCATAGCCTACTTATTGCCTTCCCTTATCTCATTTACACACAATGTATATAGATTTTTCTTTCTCTACTGTATTATTGACTGTATGTTTGTTTATTCCATGTGTAACTCTGTGTTGTATGTGTCAAACTGCTTTGCTTTATCTTGGCCAGGTCGCAGTTGTAAATGAGAACTTGTTTTCAACTAGTCTACCTCTCATGGCTCTACAGTGGCTGTGGAAAAAGCCTTGTTTTAAATTAGGCTAATGGAGTATTGCATGTCAAGCAGAGTACAGATTACTTTATGGGACAATATAACTTTTGTTTGTACTTTTTAAACAAGATTCAATTCAAAAATCTATTTTATTGGGGAAATGTAATCATTGTTTCTCTTAATTTTGATAAAAGAGAAGAATGTAATGAATTGAAGATTATTTGATGTAAAAATCTAAATGTACACTAAGATTGTCTCATTAGATTTGGGATGGTGGGAAAAAAATGGGGTCCCTGCTGAAAAAGTTTGAATACCACTGCTCTACCATTATCTTAATATGAAGATGAGAAAGACTCACCGTTTCAGTCTGAATTTACAATAGCTACCTATAGAACAATTTACTAGGTGTGGAAATGGAAGTACAAATAACTAATGAAACCAACAACCCATTTCCCAGAAAAAGCGTTTCTCTAAAGAAGCTTATAGAACACAGCTTCCTCTCACACTGTATTTAGCTCACAGAGTGCCAGTGACAATGAACATGAAAAGAGCCTCCAATCATTCCATTAATTTCCACACTCCAAAGCTGCTTATCACTGCCAAGGTGAGGGAATGCATGAGCGGAGCTGTCCTTGTAACCTGGGGCTGGAGAAGATCAATACTTTGACCCCAGAGTGGCGTAGGAGGATCAGGCATTATTGGAATGAAAATCTGAAATATGGAGAGAATATGAGTGTGCATTTGTGTGTTTGAGAGAGTGTGTGTGAATCTGTATGTGTGTGCACATGTGTTCCTGTAGGTGTGCATGGAATGATATCGACAAATAAATTGTAGGCAGGTGTGTAACCCTGGAACTTAAGGCGGTGATGTTGTGGTTACTGCAACACAGCAAGAGGGTTAGAGGAAAAGGCCAATTCCACCAATGAATGCTACCACTTAAAACCCCTAGTCATGTTATCTGGTTCTCCAGTAAACCAGTAGCATCTCTTTTAAACCAATGCCTCAGCTCTGTGTTTAATCAACTGGCATCAGTGTGGTGAACACAAATTAGGAAATTATTTGATTTTGTGGTTTCAAAGGTCACCTGTCCATTTTGGTAAATCAGACCTTGCATGTGGACTAAACAATAACTAAAGCTAATCCCCTCCAGATACTACCTTCCCAAAACAATAACTGCCCTCTCTGTCCTGTAGTTGGCTCAACATGTTAGATCAGTGAAAGGAGAGGATAGTAGTAATTGTGATTCAGACTTGAGCTCTGTGAAGACAACAGGCCAAAACACCACCAAGTCACCGAAGCACACACACAGAGATTTCATATCTGTTAAAAACTGACTAAGCATGTAATGGGGAAAGGGTTTTTCTACAGGGCTCATATGTTGATGGATGATGCAGGTGGATGATCTGTCATTTGTCCATCGTTTGTTAAGTGCATCAAAAGTTTAAATAAATTGAACTTTTGACAGAGTTGAAGTCAGAAGTTTACATACACTTGGGTTGGAGTCATTAAAACTAGTTTTACAGGCAGTTAGATTGTCGATGAGCCTCACAACCTCAAAGGCCTTTTTTTCATTTGTGTAGATGACTAAGTGGTATGTGTGTGTTTCACCCATAAATAGTAGCGGCGTTGTGGATCAACTCTTATGTCTTCACAAAGTGCTTCAAGACTGAATCACGCTCGAGACAAGAATAGCCACCAAGGTTCAAATTCAACAGCACAGCGTGAACAGCTCTGATGATAGACATTGAGCACACAGTACACATTTTAATTCCAGACCTGTATCACTGTTTTCATACCATGGAGTAGTGGACGAAGGAAAACCCAGAGATTAAAATAGTGACAGCCCTTAGAGTACATATCATAGGTTTTTTTTTTTTTTTTTAAACACGAGCAATGGACATTAGATCGGTGGAAATCTGTCCTTTGGTCTGATGAGTCCAAATCTGAGATTTTTGGTTCCAACCACCGTGCCTTTGTGAGACGCAAAGTAGGTGAACGTACGATCTCAGCATGTGTGGTTCCCACCGTGAAGCATGGAGGAGGAGGTGTGGAGGTGTGCTTTGCTGGTGATATTTTGGTGATTTATTTAGAATTCAAGGCACACTTAACCATAATGGCTACCACAGCATTCTTCAGCGATACGCCATCCCATCTGGTTTGGGTTTAGTGGGACTATCATTTGTTTTTCAACAGGACAACAATCACCCGGCCTCAACCCAATTGAGATGGTTTGGGATGAGTTGGACCGCAGAGTGAAGGAAAAGCAGCAGCATATGTGGGTACTCCTTCAAGACTGTTGGAAAAGCATTCCAGGTGAAGCTGGTTGAGAATGCCAAGAATGTGCAAAGCTGTCATTAAGGCAAAGGATTGCTACTTTGAAGAATCTAAAATATGAAATATATTTTGATTTGTTTAACACTTTTTTTGGTTATTACACGATTCCATGTGTTATTTCATAGTTTTGATGTCTTCACTTTCATTCTACAATGTAGAAAATAGTAAAAATAAAGAAAAACCCTTGAATGAGTAGGTATGTCCAAACTTTTACTGTACTGTATAGCTTTCATCCATAGATGTAAGGAGACCTACCTGCATTTAAGTGGCACTCCTTAATCTGGTACTGCAGCTCGTTCTCATTGGGGATGTCTTTCCAGGTGGCCAAGAACACCTGTCGCTCTGATGCAGATGAGGGGAACAAAAGAAGAGTGACACCAGAACTGAGCAGGGAGCTACTTCCTGTGAAGAGTCTATTTTATACCAAGGGTCCTCAAGTTGGTCTAAAATAAACTCTTCGAACTCTTTGGTGATAATGAATCTACTGCTATGGTGATGACCTGGATATTGAGTGTTTGTGACTTGCTTCCAGACACACGTACCCATTTTGCCATCCTCCACGAAGAAGATGTTGAGTGGGATAAGCCCGCTGAAGTAGAAAACGTCAATGTTGTTCTTCACAGCCACCTGTGGACGAAAGACAACGTCAACTCAAAGTTAATATGACATCAGTCAGTGCCGTAGTGCCATGTGCACTAGAGGGGGCTGATTTGGACATAATGGAATGGAAGACACAGCTGTGTCTCAGCTGAAACACAGCTGAGAGAGACAACTGTAAATATAGAATTGCTCTAAATAAGAAAAAGTGCTGTTGAAATGTTCATGCAGTGTGTCATGTCTAGACAGAAGTAAGACTGGAGACGTTTCTATTTGTGAGTGTGGGTGGCGAGGGCGGCGAGGGCTTGAAGCTGATCAAGTGTCTGGGCTGTTGGACTCTCCGACTAAAGGAGTACAGCCCTCATGGGCACTCTGAGCTCTCTCTGAACTTGATTATCATGGCTGGCCTCAAGGAGAGTGACCCTTCGGCATCGGCTGGTAGTCCTGTCCCTACTCTGTTCATGAAGACATTAGCAGGAGACCAGACTCCAGCCGGCATCACCGTACTTGACAGGAACACCGTGTGCAAGTTGCGCACTGCCAGGCACTGAGGACACACACACACACACAAAATGGCTGTCTCAGCTGGAGAGCCCTGTCCACTAGGGTTCTTTGGGCTGAATATTTTCAGGCTCCATCTCTCTCTGAGCCACTAAACAGTGAGAATGAGCTGACTGGAACTAATAAAGTCTGCTCATGGATGGGCTCCAGGATAGCTGAGTAGCTGTCATATATTTCCATTATATAGGCCTACATGCTCTTATGCATATTACCAAATCATTTACAGAGCTTTAAAAGCGCTATGTATTCCATTTTTGAGACCGGATTAACAGAAAGCTATTCCAGTGACGTGCCTTAGTTCTGTAGGAACTTTAGTGGTCTAATAGGTGTTGATAATTAGTGACTTAATTCATTTGCCTAATATTTTAAATTAATAACGTTGTTGAGGGCACCAGTAATCTTTTTTTTTCAAAGAGAACAATTAACTTAACTCTGATCACATATCAACAATCTTAAAAGGATATGTAAGGTATTTAATTGTATTAGTCAGCATTTGTCAAAGCAAGAGAACTATACTTCTTTATGAAGATAGGATTTATTATTACGTTAAAAAACACAATGAAAAGAAACTTATGATTAAGATTATGATTGATCAATTAAGATGATAATTTTGCAATACCGCATAGTCAAGGAGGTAATACAGAGAATGCAGTAATATATTTACTTAATCAATGGTAGGGGTCTCTGTCTCTCTTCGGTACAGTCTATTGGTGCAGTCAGCTTTGTATCGCAGCACACGGTATGAAAGTGATCAAGCAAAGTGTAACAGGTCTGTCCATTTTTCAGAGGCCATTTCCTAAAGTTCTGTTTCAGTCTAAGAGTGTCAACTCTTTGCCATGCCTATGTTCCTCTCTCCCTCCTACAAGACACGGTCCCGCCCGAACAGATCCTCCTCTGTTTTCTGTCTTCTTTTTTGACCGGCCTTTTTCCATTCTCCTGTCTGTCTGTCTTTTGGCTGAGTTTTCAACTGCCTTTCCAACTAACAGGGAGCAGTTTTTATTAGGGTGGGTGTTAGAGATCATGGGTGATGGGGAGTGACTAGCAAATTAGATTTTTTTCATTCTGTGGAATGGTCGTTAAGACACAAACAGCTTACAGACGGTAGGCAATTAAGGTCACAGTTATGAAAACTTAGGACACTAAATAGGCCTTTCTACTGACTCTGAAAAACACCTAAAGAAAGATTCCCAGTGTCCCTGCTTATCTGCGTGAACGTGCCTTAGGCATGCTGCATGGAGGCATGAGGACTGCAGATGTGGCCAGGGCAATAAATTGCAATGTCCATACTGTGAGACGCTGAAGACACTGCTACAGGGAGACAGGACAGACAGCTGATCGTCCTCGCAGTGGCAGACCATGTGTAACAACACCTGCACAGGATCGGTACGTCCGAATATCACACCTGCGGGACATGTACAGGATGGCATCAACAACGAGTTACACCAGGAACGCACAATCCCTCCATCAGTGCTCAGACTGTCTGCAATAGGCTGAGAGAGGCTGGACTGAGGGCTTGTAGGCCTCTTGTAAGGCAAGTCCTCACCAGACATCACCGGCAACAACGTCGCCTATGGGCACAAACCCACCGTCGCTGGACCAGACAGGACTGGCAAAAAATGCTCTTTACTGACGAGTCACGGTTTTGTCTCACGAGGGATGATGATGGGATTTGTGTTTATCGTCGAAGGAATGAGCGTTACACCGAGGCCTGCACTCTGGAGCGGGATCGATTTGGAGGTGGAGGGTCCGTCATGGTCTGGGGCGGTGTGTCACAGCATCATCGGACTGAGCTTGTTGTCATTGCAGGCAATCTCATCGCTGTGCGTTACAGGGAAGGCATCCTCCTACCTCATGCAGGCTCATCCTGACATGACCCTCCAGCATGACAATGCCACCAGCCATACTGCTCGTTCTGTACGTGATTTCCTGCAAGACAGGAATGTCAGTGTTCTGTCATGGCCAGCGAAGAGCCCGGATCTCAATCCCATTGAGCACGTCTGGGGCCTGTTGGATCGGAGGGTGAGGGCTAGGGCCATTCCCCCCAGGAATGTCCGGGAACTTGCAGGTACCTTGGTGGAAGAGTGGGGTAACATCTCACAGCAAGAACTGCCAAATCTAGTGCAGTCCATGAGGAGGAGATGCACTGCAATACTTAATGCAGCTGGTGGCCACACCAGATACTGGCTGTTACTTTTGATTTTGACCTCCCCCCTTTGTTCAGGGTCACATTATTCCATTTCTGTTAGTCACATGTATGTGGAAATTGTTCAGTTTGTCTCAGCTGTTGAATCTTGTTATGTTCATACAAATTAAATAACAACCTATAGCTTAAATAACAACCTTGCAAGATACATTAATGTTAAGTATATAATATGTCTCTGCAGTATATGTTTGTGAGTACAGTTTATTAACAGTTTGAGCGGGGGCACTGAAGGCTGGAGTCCATTTTCCAGCTGATTGCAGTCCTGTGGTGGTGGAGCGCATTAGATCCAACACATTGGCCTCAAACCACTTTACTGCCCTCGCCTCGGCAGCCATGTGTGGGCTGAAGGCTGAATCCTCCAGTTCATCTCTATGTTAATAACTATACTGAACAAAAACTTCCGCAACATGCAACAATTTCAAAGATTTTACTGAGTTACAATTCATGAGAAAATCAGTTAATTGAAAAGCTATGGATTTCAAATGACTGAGATTACAGCTATGCATCTTTTGGTCACAGATACCTTAAAAGCGATGGGCCTCACAATGGGACTCAGCATCTCGTCACAGTATTTCTGTGCATTCAAATTGCCATTGATAAAATGCAATTGTGTTCGTTGTCCGTAGCTTATGCCTGTCAATACCATAACCCCCACCATGGGGCACTCTGTTGAATTCAGCAAACCGCTCACCCACACGCCGCCATACACGTGGTCTGCGGTTGTGAGCCCGGGTGGAAGTACTGACAAATGCTCAAAAATGACGTTGGAGGCGGCTTATGGTAGAGAAATTAACATTAAATTCTCTGGCAACAGCTTTGGTGGCCAATTGCATACTTGCTCAAAACTTGAGACATCCATGGCATTGTGTTGTGTAACAAAACTGCACATTTTAGAGTGGCCTTTTAGTGTCCCCAGCACAAGGGGCACCTGTGTAATGATCATGCTGTTTAATCAGCTTCTTGACGCCTGCCAGGTGGATGGATTATTTTGGCAAAGGAGAAATGCTCACTAACAGATGTGAACAAATTTGTGTACACAATTTGAGAGAAATACGTTTTGTGCGTATGGAACATTTATGGGATATTTTATTTCAGCTCATGAAACATGGATCAACACTTTACATGTTGCGTTTATATTTTTGTTCCGTGTATATTTAAAGAACTCAGGGCACACTGGTATTGTTTGTGGAGTATTCAAGAATACCTGTGTGCTGGAGTTTATTCTTTAAACAAGCCTTGGGCAAAAAGTAAGGTCCTTAAAACTTCTTACGGCTGAAATCCCGTTAACGGGATCGATATGACAACAGCCAGTGAAAGTGCAGGGTGCCAAATTCAAACAACAGAAATCTCATAATTAAAATTCCTCAAACATACAAGTATTATACACCATTTTAAATATAAACTTGTTGTTAATCCCACCACAGTGTCCGATTTCAAAAAGGCTTTACGACGAAAGCATACCATGTGATTATGTTAGGTCTGCACCTAGTCACAGAAAAACACAGCCATTTTTCCAGCCAAAGAGAGGAGTCACAAAAAGCAGAAATAGAAGTAAAATTCATCACTAACCTTTGATCTTCATCAGATGACACTCATAGGACTTAATGTTACACAATACATGTATGTTTTGTTCGATAAAGTAAATATTTACATCCCAAAATCTCAGTTTACATTGGCGCGTTATGTTCAGTAATGTTTTGCTTCCAAAACATCTGGTGATTTTGCAGAGAGCCACATCAAGTTACAGAAATACTCATAATAAACATTGATAAAAGATAAGTGTTATGCATGGAATTATAGATAAACTTCTCCTTAATGTAACTACTGTGTCAGATTTTAAAGCTTTACGGAAAATGCACACCATGCAATAACCTGAGTACAGCGCTCAGGCACCAAAATAAGCCACACAGATAGCCGCCATGTTGTGGAGTCAACAGAAGTCAGAAATAGCATTATAAATATTAACTTATGTTTGATGATCTTCATCGGAATGCACTCCCAGGAATCCCATTTCCACAATAAATGTTTGTTTTGTTCGATGAAGTCCATCATTTACGTCCAAATACCTCCTTTTTGTTTGCGCGTTTAGTTCACAAATCCAAATTCACACGGTGCAGGCACTTACTTCAGACGACAGTTCCATTACAGTTTGTAGAAACATGTCAAACGAAGTATAGAATCAATCTTTAGGATGTTTTTATCATAAATCTTCAAAAATAATCCAACCGGACAATTCCTTTGTCTTTAGAAAGGAAAAGGAACACAGCTAACTCTCACGGGTGTGTGCGAGACTGAGCTCATGGCATTCTGCCAGACACCTGACTCACACCGCTCTTATTCGCTCCCCCTTCACAGTAGAAACCTAAAAACAAGGTTCGAAAGACTGTTGACATCTAGTGGAAGCCTTAGGAAATGCAATCGGACTAAATTTTACACTGTATATTGGATATGCAAAGATTTGAAAACCTACAAACCTCAGATTTCCCACTTCCTGGTTGGATTTTTTTCTCGGGTTTTTGCCTGCCATATGAGTTCTGTTAAACTCACAGACATAATTCAAACAGTTTTAGAAACTTCTGAGTGTTTTCTATCCAAATATACTAATAATATGCATATCTTAGCTTCTGGGCCTGAGTAGCAGGCAGTTTACTCTGGGCACCTTATTCATCCAAGCTACTCAATACTGCCCCCCAGCCATAAGAAGTTAACCTGACTAGTCAGTTGCACAAGTGAATGCATTCATCCGATATGTGTCTTCTACAATTAACCCAACCTCTAAATCAGAGAGGTGTGGGGGGCTGCCTTAATCACCGTCCACATCATCGGCGCCCGGGAGCAGTTGTTGTTGAGGGTTTACCGCCTTGCTCATGGGCAGAACGACAGATTTTTCCACCTTGCTGGCTTGGGGATTCGAACCAGCAACCTATGGCTGTGCAATGGCATATCCTTGTTTTGCTTATTTAGCAGACAAGAAGCTCTTATTTCCCGAGCCCTTATCACAGTCAAGACACACCTATGTTATAGTAAAAAGAAACATAATGTAATATAACAGAATAAAAAATAACTATTTTTCAAAAAGAAAAAGGTTGCCAGTGATGCGCATCGCATGCCTGGAAAAGTTATTCTCAGTGTTCATTTGAAACCGGGCTCAATTTGGCAAGTTGTAAGACACATTTTTCAAACCAAAATATGTCTTCTTTTTGATATACAGACGTTCAATTTAGTTTATTCTGCATGGTCTTTGGAATTTTCTAAGTTAATGAATAATTCCACATTGAACACTGCATGGTGATGAATTACAGCCACAAAGTTTGTTTGGTGAGTAGGCCTAGGCTTAATAATTCTGATGAAATATGCTCTGTCTTTATCAAACTAATGTTTTTGCATATTTTCAGCGTGGAACCTGTCTATGTTTAGGGTTATAGCCTAGGCTAAGAAATTCTAAATGGCACTTGCAATTCGCAAAGTACACTACGTGACCAAAAGTATGTGGACACCTGCTTGTGGAACATCTCATTCCAAAATCACGGCTATTAATATGGAGTTGGTCCCCCCTTTGCTGCTATATCAGCCTCCACTCTTCTGGGAAGGCTTTCCACTAGATGTTGGAACATTGCTGCGGGGACTTGCTTCCATTCAGTCACAAGAGCATTAGTGAGGACGGGCACTGATGTTGGGCGATTAGGCCTGGCTCGAAGTTGGTGTTCCAATTCATCCCAAAGATGTTTGATGGAGTTGAGGTCAGAGCTCTGTGCAGGCCAGTCAAGTTCTTCCACACCGATCTCAACAAACCATTTCTGTATGGACCTTGCTTTGTGCACAGGGGCGTTGTCATGCTGAAACAGGAAAGGGCCTTCCCCAAACTGTTGCCATAAAGTTGGACACACAGAATTCTCTAGAATGTCATTGTATGCTGTAGCATTAAGATTTCACTTCACTGGAACTAATTGGCCTAGCCCAAACCATGAAAAACAGCCCCAGACCATTATTCCTCCTCCACCAAACTTTACAGTTGACACTATTTCTGTAGGCCTAATGGGAGCTTGTGTGTCCCATCAGTTTGATACATTTGAATAGGCATTTATTTCTGTAGGCCTAATGGGAGCTTGTGTGTCCCATCAGTTTGATACATTTTATTAGGCATTTATTTCTGTAGGCCTAATGGGAGCTTGTGTGTCCCATCAGTTTGATACATTTTATTAGGCATTTATTTCTGTAGGCCTAATGGGAGCTTGTGTGCGCACTCAGTTTGATACATTTGAATAGGCATTTATTTCTGTAGGCCTAATGGGAGCTTGTGTGTCCCATCAGTTTGATACATTTTAATAGGCATTGATTTCTGTAGGCCTAATGGGAGCTTGTGTGCACATTCAGTTTGATACATTTGAATAGGCATTTATTTCTGGAAGGTCTAATGGGAGCTTGTGTGTCCCATCAGTTTGATACATTTTAATAGGCATTTATTTCTGTAGGCCTAATGGGAGCTTGTGTGTCCCATCAGTTTGATGCATTTATTTCTGTAGGCCTAATGGGAGCTTGTGTGTCCCATCAGTTTGATGCATTTACTTCTGTAGGCCTAATGGGAGCTTGTGTGTCCCATCAGTTTGATACATTTTAATAGGCATTTATTTTTGTAGGCCTAATGGGAGCTTGTGTGCGCACTCAGCACGCGTGTGTGGAGGGAGCAGTCAGAACACAACTGAGTGAATGAGACACTGAGGGGAAAGGGAATTTAGGGAGAAGAACAGTATGATGCTTGGCTTGGTTTCTTTTTTGTTGTGCCCTGCAAATGCACATGTACAAATGGAACACTGGAGTCAATGCCAATTCAAGGGAAAATTTTACTTGCCTGTTCGGGCAGCCACAAAACATATTCCACAAAATAGTTTTACAGTATTTGAAAAAAATGTGATCTCTGGTTAAAGATCGAACGTTGCCGTTTGCTCGAGTACTCATGCCCATCCCTAAACCTGACTAGCTTTGATTAGAATGTTCCTGTTGACACAGTAAAGGTGAGAGAAAGCCCAAAGATCATGGACTGCCTAGCTATATGCCTTATACTCAACACCACGTGGTATCTTTTGTAATGAAACATTTTTCATTACAAAATGAAAACGTCCAACAATAAAAAGTATTTTGGATCATCTTTTGCCCAAGCTTTCTTCTAATTTATCTATTTTATCATGAGAAGTCAAGCATTCAGGTAAGACTGACTAATAATGATATCTTTTGAACAGGTAGGTTGCGCATGCCTAGAATGCTTTATGTAACCAGAAGGTACAGTATATTAGTAAGGCTAAGATTACATTGAGAATAGTTTGATGGGTGAGAATGCTATCAAGTGCTTGTCAAAGTGTGAATGAGAGACTGATAAAGTGTGTGCAGCCTGCGCAACAAACAGAGCACTTTCATTATACTTTAAAAAAATCATCATTAGAGTCGCATCATGCAGCCTTAGAATGTACGTGAAATCAAAACATATACAGTGGGGCAAAAAAGTATTTAGTCAGCCACCAATTGTGCAAGTTCTCCCACTTAAAAAGATGAGAGGCCTGTAATTTTCATCATAGGTACACCTCAACTATGACAGACAAAATGAGAGAAAAAAAATCCAGAAAATCACATTGTAGGATTTTTAATGAATTTATTTGCAAATTATGGTGGAAAATAAGTATTTGGTCAATAACAAAAGTTTATCTCAATACTTTGTTATATACCCTTTGTTGGCAATGACAGAGGTCAAACGTTTTCTGTGAGTCTTCACAAGGTTTTCACACACTGTTGCTGGTATTTTGGCCCATTCCTCCATGCAGAGCTCCTCTAGAGCAGTGATTGTGTTGGGGCTGTTGCTGGGCAACACGGACTTTCAACTCCCTCCAAAGATTTTCTATGGGGTTGAGATCTGGAGACTGACTAGGCCACTCCAGGACCTTGAAATGTTTCTTACGAAGCCACTCCTTCGTTGCCCGGGTGGTGTGTTTGGGATCATTGTCATGCTGAAAGACCCAGCCACGTTTCATCTTCAATGCCCTTGCTGATGGAAGGAGGTTTTCACTCAAAATCTCACGATACATGGCCCCATTCATTCTTTCCTTTACACGGATCAGTCGTCCTGGTCCCTTTGCAGAAAAACAGCCCCAAAGCATGATGTTTCCACCCCCATGCTTCACAGTAGGTATGGTGTTCTTTGGAGGCCACTCAGTTGAGTTTTACCAAAAAGTTCTATTTTGGTTTCATTTGACCATATGACATTCTCCCAATCTTCTTCTGGATCATCCAATTGCTCTCTAGCAAACTTCAGACGGGCCTGGACATGTACGGGCTTAAGCAGGGGGACACGTCTGGCACCGCAGGATTTGAGTCCCTGGCGGCGTAGTGTGTTACTGATGGTAGGCTTTGTTACTTTGGTCACAGCTCTCTGCAGGTCATTCACTAGGTCCCCCCGTGTGGTTCTGTGATTTTTGCTCACCGTTCTTGTGATCATTTTGACCCCACGGGGTGAGATCTTGCGTGGAGCCCCAGATCGAGGGAGATTATCAGTGGTCTTGTATGTCTTCCATTTCCTAATAATTGCTCCCACAGTTGATTTCTTCAAACCAAGCTGCTTACCTATTGCAGATTCAGTCTTCCCAGCCTGGTGCAGGTCTACAATTTTGTTTCTGGTGTCCTTTGACAGCTCTTTGGTCTTGGCCATAGGAGTTTGGAGTGTGATTTTTTTTTCTCTCATTTTGTCTGTCATAGTTGAAGTGTACCTATGATGAAAATTACAGGCCTCTCTCATTTTTAAGTGGGAGAACTTGCACAATTGGTGTCTGACTAAATACTTTTTGCCCCACTGTAGCTTAATGTTTGTATCACAACTGAAGTTGCATTAACCTCTCTGCGCACGGAACCCGGTAGCGGGCTGAAATTCGACAACATACGGTGATCGCTACATAAATAGTCATATTAAACATTCATGAAAATACAAGTGTCTCACATGTTTCGAAAGCCTAGAATCTTGCTAATCCAACTGCTTTGTCAGATTTAAAAAAGGATTTACTGCGAAAAGAATACGATGCGATTATCTGAGGATAGAGCCCCATAAAAAACAACTATTTCAACCAGCACAGGTGTAACAAAATCACAAACTGCAATAAAATAAATTGTTTACCTTTGACGCTCTTCCTCTGTTTGCAATCCCAATGCTCATTGTTACACAATGAATGTTTTTTTGTTTGATAAAATAAATTTTTATAGCCTAACACGAAACATTTTGTGAACCGCTTGTGTCGTGAATTCCGTCTCATTCCATTTTCGCGGGATGTATTGACTGAAAGAAACCGATTTGAAGACAACAAGTAATGACATCATTGTGCACCAATGATTTGCCCGCTGTTTCGTTGATTGACTGTCTTTTAACCCAATGACCACTGATCGTCTTGAAATCTAGTTGGGTAGATAGCCAATGAGCTGAGGTAAACGGCAATATGTAATGTTTATGTGTTGGAAGACCAACCCATGAAGTAAACTCTGGCGTAAAGAGGTTCATTAGCCATTGACGATTCATACCGGAAGGAGCAACGCATGTTGCGCACAGCATTGTTTTGGTAAAGCGCATATTCAGCTGTTTATATATCGATCCGTATGGCGACTAAGTCAGGAAAGGCTAAATCTAAGTCTAGATATACAGATGTACACACAATTTTAGAAGAAATTGATCGAGGACGATTCATTTAGCGATTCCCAAATGGAGGAATATTTTTTGAACGGAGAGGACATCTTTTTGGACTGGTAAGTTCTTCTCATGCTAATGCCGTTAATAATATAAAATATTATTTGTGAAATGAAATAGCCTATTTGGGGCTGTTGAGGGGAGGGCAGGCCCACAACAATGACCAAAGTGAAATGGAGACAGTAGATACAGCTGGTCTGTTGTAATATAATAAAGACAGTAGATCTAGCTGGTCTGGATTTGGAGTCACACTCAAAATTAAAGTGGAAAACCACACTACAGGCTGATTCAACTTTGATGTAATGTCCTTAAAACAAGTCAAAATGAGGCTCAGTAGTGTGTGTGGCCTCCACGTGCCTGTATGACCTCCCTACAACACCTGGGCATGCTCCTGATGAGGTGGCGGAGGGTCTCCTGAGGGATCTCCTCCCAGACCTGGACTAAAGCATCCGCCAACTCCTGGACAGTCTGTGGTGCAACGTGGCGTTGGTGGATGGAGCGAGACATGATGTCCCAGATGTGACTGACTAGAACCAAAAAATTTGATCATATTACTCCAGTGCTAGCCTCTCTACACTGGCTTCCTGTCAAAGCAAGGGCTGATTTCAAGGTTTTACTGCTAACCTACAAAGCATTACATGGGCTTGCTCCTACCTATCTCTCTGATTTGGTTCTGCCGTACATACCTACACGTACGCTACGGTCACAAGACGCAGGCCTCCTAATTGTCCCTAGAATTTCTAAGCAAACAGCTGGAGGCAGGGCTTTCTCCTATAGAGCTCCATTTTTATGGAACGGTCTGCCTACCCATGTCAGAGACGCAAACTCGGTCTCAACCTTTAAGTCTTTACTGAAGACTCATCTCTTCAGTGGGTCATATGATTGAGTGTAGTCTGGCCCAGGAGTGGGAAGGTGAACGGAAGGGAAGGTGAACGGAAAGGCTCTGGAGCAACGAACCGCCCTTTCTGTCTCTGCCTGGCCGGTTCCCCTCTTTCCACTGGGATTCTCTGCCTCTAACCCTATTACAGGGGCTGAGTCACTGGCTTACTGGGGCTCTCTCATGCCGTCCCTGGAGGGGGTGCGTCACCTGAGTGGGTTGATTCACTGTTGTGGTCATCCTGTCTGGGTTGGCGCCCCCCCCCTTGGGTTGTGCCGTGGTGGAGATCTTTGTGGGCTATACTCAGCCTTGTCTCAGGATGGTAAGTTGGTGGTTGAAGATATCCCTCTAGTGGTGTGGGGGCTGTGC